>NC_044497.1:7212500-7285000 GCF_902362185.1 Chanos chanos | reverse complement strand
ATTACCGCGTTTCCCTGATACACACCATCAGCTCTTCTTTAGCTCATTCTAACCTCTTCGATTTTTTTTTCTCTCCTCTCTCAGATTACACTTAGATTAAGCTCCGCCTCACCTCACCTGTCAAAGATCCGTTTTGAAACAGCCACTTTAAAAGACTTCCTCTGTATCTCCTCTTCTCTTCCCCCCCCCCCCCTTTGTTCATCTTTTGGGGTTTGGTTTATCTTTGTACAGAAGACAATTGTATGCTAATCCATGTGTGTAATCTGTCTGTAAAAAGCTGCACAGTCTCACGGGGGGCCTCTGGTCGTGGACTAGTAGAGCTGGTCTGAGATCAGTCTTGTCATGACTGCTTTGGCCATCTGTAGGTTGTAAGTGACAGCTGAGTGTAATGGTATGGTCCTGTGGTCTCTGCTGAACAGCAGTTCTGCTTCTATATTAAGCTGCCTTATGGCTCTCTCCTCTCTTCTCCTCTCCCTCGCTCTTCTCTCTCTATCCTCTTATCTCTCTCTCTCTCTCTCTCTCTCTCTCTCTCTCTCTCTCTCTCGCTCTTTTACTTTTTTAGCTGAGAGGATTTCACTGGCTTGTGCAAACACACACACACACACGCACACACTATCTTGTGCCATGGTCTGTTTCCTTTTCTCGCTAGCAGCGTCCACAGGCTTGCTGGGTGTGTGTCTCTGAGTGTTGATATGTGTGTGTGTGTGTGTGTGTGTGTGTCTGCAGACTATCTCTTGTTTCTCAGCCATTCTCTCAAGTTCCTCTGAAATCGCACATGATGCAGTGTTGCATTTCCCATCTCAAAGTGCTGGGTTCCACTGTATGTCTCGCATGCATCACACGACCTCTAGTGGTGAGGCGTGTGAACTGCAGCCAGAAATACATGCAGAGCTGAATGAATCATATTAACCCCTCCCTGACAGAGAGGGGAAAAGAGTGTCCACTCTGGCCAAATTCTCCCTGCCACTTCACATACTGATGTCATACTCTCAGGGAGTCTTTTAATCATTTGTGCACAAAAAGCAAGATTAAAAATATATCTGTACATAGAGTAAGATTGGTTCAGCTGGATTTTTCTGTTCTGGCCTTTGTCGTTGTTGCTGGTGTTGTCATTGTTTTGTTGTTGTTGTTGTTGTTATTGTTGTTGTTGTTATTGTTGTTGTTTGTTTTGGCTGGCCCACATTTGCTTGAATTTTTCCGTTGTGTTCAGATCCAAAATGGTTGTCCACTAACCTGGGAATTCTGACGTGCATCGAATGCTCGGGCATACACAGAGAAATGGGAGTGCACATCTCACGCATCCAGTCCATGGAACTGGACAAACTGGGAACTTCAGAACTCTTGGTATTCAGCAATCAGAATTGCATTTTCAAATCCATACCATAGCACAGACGATCATCTTTTTCAATATAAACGCTACAATGTTTATAAAATTCTCTTGAGCTGACAATTTGCACTAACTTCAGCTCAGTTGTGATGTGTCTGTGGAGTCAGAATGTTCTCTGTGTTTGTGTCTGCAGCTGGCCAAGAATATTGGGAACAGTAGTTTTAATGAAATTATGGAGGGGAATCTCCCGTATCCTACACCCAAACCAACCCCTTCCAGTGACATGTAAGAGACCTGTTTGCTGTCTGTTTCATGAAAATAGAGCTTATTTGACCTTTAACACCACTGACGATGACACACAGAGCTAATGTGAGCTGAATGAATATCTTTGTGTTTTTTTTCTCCTGTTTTTTTTTTTCCCTCGCCACATCCTTCTTCTCTCTCTCTCTCTCTCTCTCTCTCTCTCTCTCTCTCTTTCAGGACAGTTCGTAAAGAGTTTATAAACGCTAAATATGTCGACCACAAGTTTGCTCGAAAGACCTGCACCTCGGCAGCCGCCAAGATGAGTGAACTGTTCGAGGCCGTCAGGTCACGTGACCTGCTGTCGCTCGTCCAGGTGTACGCCGAGGGGGTGGAGCTTATGGAGCCCCTGCCTGACGGAGGACAGGTGAGCCTTCCGCCCACACACAGGTAATGAGTCTTACATAAGGGCCGAGACACTATTAGACACACACACACACACACACACATGCCCAGACTGACCAGTTAGCACTCATCTTTGACAAATACACTACTATTTGCTGCTTTTTTAGAAACAAAAATTTCCCGCGTGTTTTCCCAGTCATCTGGTTCTTCTGGTTCTTCCCAGTCATAATGCTTTTTCCTTTATGAGAGTGTCAGTCGGTTCCTGCCGATTTTGGAGAGATTGCGTGGTAATACCAGATAAATCCTTCATTCTGGAGGTTTGAGAGCTTTGCTCTGAATCTGACGCAAAACACAAAGCCATAGATTTCAAAGGGGACTGAAGTCCACAGGGACTGAACAGGACTCTTTGTAGATCTAATATGACTCACACTCACACACACACACACACTCATACACACACTCTGTGAGAGCATGGTTCATTGGCTGACTCATCCACTTAAGAGCCTGTGTGCTTGAGTGGATGTGTGGAGGTTCAGCTGAGGAGACGGGCACACTGAGTGTGACTGGAATGATGAGTTTTGATAGTTTCTGAGGTTTTCACACAGCGGGAGCCTTGAGTCCACACATCCTCAACTGATGAGTTGGCCGACTGACTCCAAGGTTAATACACTCTACCGAAAATAATAGAACTCCCCTGGGTCGTTGTGTCCTGAAGCCTCCTCTATAAGAGTTTGTTATCAGACAAACACTGAACAGACAAGAGTTTGGAGGAGTTTCCAACTATAGTTACTTATATCACAGAAATACTCAGCTGTCCCTGTAAAGCTTGTACTAATTCAGTGCCCCCCCCCCCTTTGTGCCATGTCTGTTGTAGCTCAAGTGATTTCAATTCAACTGATTTCAAATGAACATCTACACAATGTTACTCTTAACAAGTGGATGAGAACTTCTCATTTCTGCCACAGTCCCGGTCCTGAATTCCTAGACTAGGGACACCCAGATCCAGTCCTGGAGTGCCAAAGTCCTGCTGCTTCTCTTGTCAACCAACTACAGGTGGTCTCTGATTGGCTGAAGAGCACACACTCCTGTTTTCCAACAGGAAAAAAAATCAGCATCTGATTAAGAGATTAAAAACAAAACGCACCAGGACTTTGACCCTTCAGGACTGGATTTGGGCATCTCTGATCTAGACCACGACGACTAGAATCTGAAAACTGTTCATGGTTCGTGGAACCTTAGAACCAACCCAACATCACTAATGCTATACTGTGGTGTCGCCCCCTGCAGGAGGGAGGAGAGACAGCACTACACTATGCAGTAAGGACAGCTGACCACACCTCTCTACACCTGGTGGATTTCCTCATTCAGAACAGGTAACAGACTGCGATAGACTTAAGTTAAGATCTGATTTGATCACAGTAGTTTTCTTTTGCCGAGAAACTGGGAAGCTTAATTATAACTTGGGTTGAGACCTTGTCTCTCAACCTAGTCCTCAAGCAAAGCTTTCTGTCCACAGAACTGTTTTAGGCTCATCTGTTTCTAATTAGCCTGTGTTTGACGGTTAGTTCATCAGTTGAGTCAGATGTAACAAAGCAGGGCTGTTTTTTTTTTTTTTTTCTGAGCGTTGGTTTGAGCAATACTGCATGAGAAAGGTTGGAACAGACGGAACAGAAAACGAATTCTTGAAAATATGTCAAAATTTAGAGGAATGCGTATGGGTTTGATTCGAGTCACATTTTTACTGAAAAGTGACTGCGAAGTGAAAAAAAAAAAAAAAAGAAGAAGAAGAAGAGGAAGAAGAATTTGGGAACAACCTTTAGCAGAAAGCCCAGAGAGCGTTCAGAAAAGCCACATAACTCTATCTTTAGCGCCGGGATGAGGAACTGGGTCGAAATTCTGACCACGCTCCAAAATCCGGTGGGTCCGACTGGGGAGCAGACCGACCGAAAATATCAGGCTACAGTGGGAGAGACAGGAACTCTGCGTACCGTACCCCCGTCCAAACATGACCTGTCTGTGCCTTCAGCATTCCACAACCCCAGGCATAACCTCAAAGGCCCCACTATCTGAATGGCATTTCCCACTGCATGCTGAAATGCTTGGCTGCCTTAGCACATGTGGAAATTCCATTAGCTTAGCATTGACATTCATTCATTCATTCATTCATTCACAGAGAAAGACCTACAGACCTCGAATTGTGGTGTGGGCACCGCTACGAATTGTAGGTGTGTTTATTTTCAAAGCAGAGCGTTCGCCCGTAGACCCGAATGGTTCAATTCAGAAGGACGTCACCTCCAAAACGTTTTTTTTTTCATTCTAAATGACTTGAGAGACGCGAGAAAAGAGCCCCGTTAAGAATAACGGCCGAGCACGCTCCGGTCAGGACTGGCCGGATTAGAGCGGTTCGTGCTGTCGGACCCGCTCCGTCGTGCGTTTGTGGAACGCGCCGTATGGGCACAAACAGACGTTTCGTGGAACCGGAGTTCTGTAGCCGAGTTCTCTGTGGTTCCCATAAGGCAAACAGAAGTAGGTCACACACTCGTTCGACTGCCTTCACTTCTCTCCTTCTTTTCCACTCTTTGAGTGCTGTTGACCCAGTTACATGGAGACACCGGGGTCTTAAATACTCACCCAGGGACATAAGCGCTGTCACAGATAGGACACGGAGAGATTTTGTTTTGGCTCTGTTCTTACGGAGAATGCTCTTTTGGCGTATGGAAAGGTAGAATAGGGCCCAGGAACTGATGTCTTTGAAAAGAAAAAAGAAAAAACGGTTTTGAGATGGAATATGTTGGGTTTTGTGTCAAAGGATGGGTATGGGTCGATTTGTGTATGTGTGTGTGTGTGTGTGTGTGTGTGTGTGTGTGTGTGCGTGTGTGTGTGTGTCTGTGTGTGTATGTGTGTGTGCGTGTGTGTATGTGTGTGTATGCATGTGTGTATGTGTGTGTGTGCATGTGTTCAGCGTGCATGCCCACGTGTGTGTGTGTGTGTGATGCACAGTGTGTGTGTTCATTAATCACCTGCAGCTGCATGTGTGTGTGTGTGTGTGTGTGTGTGTGTGTGTATCTGTGGATGCCCTGCCATTGGTGTGTGTTTTGAGTCGTTCTGGTGGGTTTTGCTCATTGGCCTGTGGTGGGCACAGGGCGGGGCGGGCATCCAGCGGGCATTTGCTGGGCCAATGTTTGGCAGACTGGCGGTAAAAGAAAAAACAACAACAAAAAAAAACAGTTCTGTTTAATAAAATGACATTCAGGTCTATAGACGCTGAGCTCTCAGCAGTGAAGAAAAACCAAACAGAAATCCGCTGCTGCAGCTGCCCACTGCTGCACCGCTGTGTGCTTTACTGGAGATGTTGTTCGATCAGCCAGTTAAATGGAATCGCCGTACTTTCACACCTGAGTGGATAAAGGATCCAGTCATAAATTGGGCACTGTTTGCATCCAATTTGTTTTTTATATGATGTCATTTATTCTTAAAGGGGAGGTCGATAATAATAATAATCATACCAATAATGATAATAATAAATGGCAGACAACCTTTGTTCAGCCTTTAGTGACAACAACAACGTTTGCCTGACAACTAACCTTTGTGTGCTTTGTGTGTGCTTTGTGTGTGTGTGTGCGTGCGTGTGTGTGTGTGTCTGTGTGTGTGTGTGTGTGTGTGTGTGTGTGTGTGTGTGTGTGTGTGTGCGTGCGTGCGTGCGTGTGTGTGTCTGTGTGTGTGTGTGTGTGTGTGTCTGGGTGCACATGCATATGTGTGTGTACATTTGTGTCTTGCAGTGGGAACCTGGATAAACAGACAGAGAGGGGAAACACAGCTCTACACTACTGCTGTATGTTTGAGAAACATGAATGCCTCAAACTACTGCTGAGGGGCAAACCTACTACAGACATCAGTGAGTCTCTCTCTCTCTCACACAGACGTGAACTCACACGCACACACACACAGTCAAAGATACACGCACACACACACACGTACGTACAAACACACACACACAGTCAAAGATACACACACACACGTACAAATACACACATAGCCAAAGATACACACACACACACACGTACAAACACACACACAACTAAAGATACATACACACATGCACACACACAGAAGCACACACACGCGTTCACACACACACACCCAACCAAAGACACAAACACACACACACACGCGCGCGGATACACATACACCCACACATACATGCACATTCCAAAGTTATTACAGGATGACACACTAAATTCCACTTACATCACTAAGTAAACACACAAACACCACTGATATCAGGCACTGAGTATCTCTCTCTCTCTCTCTCTCTCTCTCGCTCTCTCACACACATACATGCTCACACACACAGACAGACATACTTCACTTACTTTGTAAATGACCACCCTCATTGGGGACAATAAGCGTCTACACCCTTTTGTCTGTACAAGAGAACATGTAAGAAGCAAATCCACAAATTAGGCTTTGAGTTCACACCCATGTAAGACTAATGTATGACAGAAAGCATGGAAGACAGATCACGTTGTCTGTCATATAGGCCCTGTAAGAATTATGTTCTTGTTTAATGCCACATCTTTGAGGGAAAGCTTTAAATTGCCTTTTTTCTCTCTCACGACACATGTTATGTAAATATGACATCACCAGGGTGGGAGATTTGTGTCTGTTTCCAATGCTTTTTATGTGTTCGGCCTCATTATGATCTCATTTCTCATTTTTCTCAGCCAATCAGAACGGAGAGACAGCGCTAGATGTGGCCAGACGAATGAGAAACAGCCAGTGTGAAGAGGCAGTGAGTATCTGCTGAGAAATAATTGTACTAAACTGGTTAACGGAAAATATGTTTTTACGCCTCTGTTTTCACGGCGTATCTGTGTGTATCCGTATGCTAAGCTGGTCCATTATCTGGCAGGGATACGATTTGAACACTAGATGGCAGCAAACACTCAGATGTTGGGCAGTAGTGAAACAGTAGTGAAACAGCAGTGATCCTGACAGAATCAGAGATGTGCGCTGGAGTTTATGTGTAAACAGGGGTGTTTGTGTGTAAACAGGGGTGTGTGTGTAAAGGGGGTTGGTGTGTGTGTGTTTTTTTCAGTTGGTCCAGGCTGCTGATGGGAAGTTTAACCCACATGTTCACGTGGAATATGAGTGGAATCTCAGACTGGATGAAATAGATGAGAGTGATGATGATCTGGATGACAAGGTTTGATTGGGAACCACACACACACAAACATATGTGCATATGCTCAGATACACAAACATACACATTCATTCACATTCAAACACATACATACACATGCATGCATGTACACACACACACACACACACACACATGAACACATAACAACATACAGCCGTTAATGTAACTGCTGTCTGAATGGCATGGTGAAATTTCTCATCTACTCTTATCCAGTGTTTGCCCAAGCAATCAAAGGTTGGTAACAGTCTCACCCCAGGTGTCTCTTGCTTTCTTTCCCTCTCTTTCTCTCTCTCTCTCTCTCTCTCTCTGTCTGTCTGTCTGTCTGTCTTTCTGTCTGTCTGTCTGTCTGTCTGTCTCTCCAGCCCAGTCCTATAAAGAAAGACCGCTCTCCCCGGCCCCAGAGCTTCTGTCATTCGGCCAGTCTGTCTCCCCATGACAAACTCTCCCTGCCCGGTTTCATTGGCCAACGGGACAAACAGAGGTTGTCCTATACCGCCTTCACCAATCAGCTGTACAGCGTCTCTACCGACTGCCCTTCGTCCCCTGTCGCCGACGCCCCGCCCTTGCCTCCCAGGAACGCAGGCAAAGGTAGGACAAGTCCACCCGACCAATCAGCTGGCTTTATCTTCTGCCATAGCTCAGCCCAGGAAATGCGTCTGTCTTTGCCGCAATGACCGAACCAAAAAAAAAAACCCTCGATCGAACCGCTGCTGTCATATGGGCTAAACAATGCATAGCTAACATGCTATGTAGTAATGTGCAGCTAACTCGTCGACCAATCAGCTGCTTTCGTCACTGCTAAGCTGCTTTCAGACAGCGTCTTTGTAAGCACTAAATAAATAAATAAATGAATAAGTTGACAAATGAAGAGATATGAAATTGCTTTTACACATACACATACGCAGATTAGACCTCAGGTCATTCTGTATAATCCACAATAAAAGGATTTACCACACAGCCTGCGTTTACCACACATTTATACAGCATGACAGAGAATATGATTTAGTTTCAATACCAAGCGGGGAATATCGAATCGGAGAGAGGGCGAGATTGCGGTAGGGCAGACAAAAAACCTCGCCTCTTTGCCGTCGTTCTGTTGAACTTTGAGCTTTTTCGGCCTTTCATTCGTGTGACATAGCTTTAGAATCAGCTCAGCCGCGGAGTGCCACGCCCAGGGCCTGATATCACACATGAGAAAAAAAGAACTGGGATTCTGCCCAGCACCACAGCACTGTTTGTAGTGTCCTATTTAACAAAAGACACACCGCTGAGTCATACACCTCAGAATCCAGAATCTGTCTCATAGACTTGTCACGGTCTTAAAATTAATGCAGGCTTGTTCTTCATACACGCACACGTATGTATGCACGTACGCACACGCACATGCACATACGCTCACACACACCTAGGCCAGGAATGTCATTCGTCCTTAAAGATAAAAAGGCGGGAAGCAGACGTGATACCAGCTTATGCAAAGCCCTTCTAGAGACAGATGAGAGAGAGAGAGAGAGAGAAAGAGAGAGAGAGAGAGAGGGGAGGAAAGGAAAACTCAACAGACGTTATCTATTTAAATTACACAGCTATCTCACAATACAAACAGTAGTTTTATTCTGTCTAAAGCAGAGAACAGTCTCTTTGTGTGTGTGTGTGTGTGTGTGTGTGTGTGTGTGCGCGCGCGCATGTCCGAATGGAGATGAACTGCAGAGCTCCAACTACTGTGTATTCTGTCTGTGTGTGTGTGTGTGTGTGTGTGTGTGATGAAGAGACATTCTGGAAAGAGAGATGACAATGAAAGCTATCTCACAGAGAACAGAGTCTCAATACACAGACTTCACTACAAGAAACAGTGGGGCTTTTATCAGTTATGCCGTTTATTCTAATAAAATCCTCTGTTGTTTTTTTTTTCTTTTTTTTTCCTTCGCTTTTCATAGAATCTTAACACTCCGGTTTGTCATCGTGAGCTTGGTCTTTCATTTGACCCAGTTGTTTTTTTTTTTTTCTTTGCCAGCGAACTTAGGTTAATGACAGCTGCTCTTTCTCTATTTTCCTCTCTCTCTCTCTCTCTCTCTCTCTCTCTCTCTCTCTTTCTTTCTCTTCCTCCTTTTCTTACAGCTCCTCCTCTGGCATTCCTTGGCTCTCATTCTCACTATGCTACTCTGGCTAGCACCCGGCCATTCATCAGTGAATATCTGCCTTTTTTTATTTCATTTGCACTTGCTCCTCCCCCCTTTAAACCGGACCTATAATCCTTTTTGGGCCGTCCTCGTTAAGAATTAACCAGCCAACCAGCATACCTCATGAATAATGACAGAGCTGTTACATCTGCCCGCAAGTCATGATCAACTGCTTCTCCTTTATTGTATCGTTATCGTACTGGTCACATGACATGATACCGTCGTATGATTGGTCTGCGAAACATCTGAAAACAGCATGTTAAACACTCAGATTTACACTGTATTAAGTATCATTGTCTAATTTTGGTTATAACTTGCTGTGGCTATATGTGAGCTCTGTCTTCAGTGAGGTGTTTGCCAGCTTTTTTTTTTTTTTTAACTTGTAATTTGATTTTTATCTTTTGGTTGAGCTCCCTATTGGCCATGGTCTGTTATTGACGAATCATCGGAAATATCGACCGAACATTTAGAAAAGTACGCCCTAACGCCGTCGCCAAAAGAGACCCAAATCTCAGATTAGTGAAGCTCTTTCTTTTCTCACCGTTTGTCTCTCTCTTTGCTTCACGTTGTTTTTTCCCTCCTGTCATTATCGTGGTGCAGTGGGAATTATTAGCGTTTTTAAAGCCATTGTCTGTGTTAGCGGTCTGTGTCGTCCATGTTGCCCGAGAGATCAGGAGACTGATCTCGACTTCTCTCATTCCTGGGTCCTGTCCTTCTCTGCCTCTTTAGCACTCCAATATTAAGCCCCGCCCTTCGCTCTGTGTTTTCTCCCATCTGTCCGGTTCCGTAGCCTCATTGTTAGGTATACCTCCCTCCACTCTCCACTCCTTTCCCAGGTCAACCTTTAGAACCTCACCTTTCAGCTGTAGTCCGTCTATGGAGCGGCCTTGACTTTTGCCCTTCTCTGGTTCTCCCTGTTTTATATTCACACCTGTCCTTAATACCCTCCCTCCTCTCACCTCCTCTTATTTTACTCCTGCCCTGCCTTTTCCTCTCCTCTCCTCCCCTCTCCTCTCCTCCCCTCTCCTCCCGCTCCTCTCCTCTCCTCTCCTCTCCTCCCCTCCCCTCTCCTCTCCTCTCCTCTCCTCTCCTCTCCTCTCCTCTCCTCTCCTCTCTTTGTTCCTGTTGCCATATGTCTGAATGGCGTTTGCCTCCCATAACCTCACTGTATGTTATCACTGTTTTTGATTATTGTTTATTGTCCCCCCCTCCCTCCAGCCGCTCCCCAGTCCTCCTCCCTCTCTCCTTCCAACCCCTCCCCTGGTACGCAGACCCCCGGAGGCAGCTCCACACTGTCCAAGAAGAGGCCTCCGCCCCCTCCCCCCGGACACAAACGCACCCTGTCTGACCCCCCCACCCCGCTGTCCTACACTCCACACAGTAAAGGTGGGACATCCCCAGCTCATAGCAGCGTCCCTGTGTCGACGTAACACTTGGACATAGCATTGAGTTTCCTCACCACACAACAGCAGTGGCTCTTATCCATATCCATACATGCATTTAGTAGCTTTGTTCTCATTGTCTGTGTCTTAAGCAAGGTACTGAGTCTTTTTACATTCACAGTATAAGTTGTGGTTCATGTAAATGTCGCACGTCTGCATTCACTGATTATTTGTTTAAAGCAACCACCAGATAAACCCTTTGTTCTAGAGGGAACTTGCTGTATGTTCAGAGAGCTTTATCAGTAAAATCTTATATTTGAAATTTGGTAACTCAAACACAGTCACCAGAGCATAACGTGACAAGACAGTACTCTTTTTTTCTGTTTGTTTTCTAAAACGTTTCACAATGTTCTTCGGCCACAACACATGCTCCAAATTTCAGGGCAGTTTGACCCAGTGTCCAATAGGAAGCAATGCAAAGTTTCACACTAAAGGATTCTTGGTCATTGCTAATTGAGAGCTCAGCCTTACAACCCCTCACACACCCCCCCCCCCCCCCCCCTTAACCTTTGACCTCTGCATTGACCCTCCCTGACCCTGTGATGTGCATGACACTCATGAGTCCGAACGGTGAACGCCAGGGCGTGGTCAGTCATTTGTCCTGGAGAAAAGGTCATTCCTCCCAGTCTGAGTTTAAAACAGTTTAAACTAGAGCCGTAAGACATTGCAACAGCAGTCAAAATTTCACATGAAGATGAAAATCTGAAAGTTATAAATTACAAAGTTACCTGAGGCCCTCTCTCCTGGACAGTGATTGCACATCGCCTGAGTTGTATATGATTCTAAATAAAATAAATTACTAAAATGCAAAAACTCATTAACCATTAACCCAGTTTAACTGAACCGGAAATATCCGTATATTAAATTAAGTTTAAAATGTTTAAAACTACTTTGATACCTTCAGGTAAGTGAGTGATAGTATTTTTTTTTTTTACATGGATAAGCAGAGTAAACTTTAACCCTGCTAGTGACACGGTTTTTGTAATTGTGACCTCTTAATGACACCCTGCCCACAGGAAGTGACTCAACGCCTCCTCCCATGAATAAAATGTCTCCTGTTACCAACAGATTTGAAGGCATCCCACAGCAGCTGAGGTAAATCTTCTCTCTGCTCAGTGACACATAAAAAAAAAAAACAAATCACGAAAACAGTTTTGCAGAGTGGGGCTGTTAAACCATCTGCTGTTTATTAATACAGTCCATTTGCATGGAAAAGGTCATTCTAAACCACAACATGACTGATTACAAAGTTCTGTGTGTTACTGATAGTGTACACCGAGAAACTAACACCTTTCTAAAAATGTTACTGGAAATGCAGAACTGCATTGTTGATGTGATGGCAGTGAAAGATGTTCATTTAATATTTAAATGTTATTTGTTTGTTTGTTTTTGTTGTTATAGCACTGCTTCTAACACCACAAAGTCCACCCTTGGTCCAAGGGTGCTTCCCAAACTACCTCAAAAGGGTAGGTTTTTCGAAATGTAATATGAATGATTGCAGAAATAAAATCATATATTTCTCTTAATGTATGATGTGTTTCAGCAAAATATGTTGTCTTTTCAACATCTCCCACTTGTCGCTTGTTTGGTACATATGTATCGTCCTGAGTGTGAGATGCATTCTTCGATCAGTTGCTGTTTTGCGGTTTGAGACAAACCTGACAAAGCCCATTTTGTTTGTTTTCAGTTGCATTGCGTAAGATTGACACCATACATCACCCGTCTACGGAAAAATCCAGTCAGCCTCCAGACCCTCCCATGTTTCAGAGGTCTCCACAAGGTTCTGACACCACCCAGAAAGTTCTGTTACCAGATAAACCCCAACTTGGGGAGTTACCCCCCAAACCTCAACCCTCAGATTTGCCCCCCAAACCTGGAGAACTGCCTCCTAAGCCCCAACTCTCTGACCTGCCCCCGAAACCTCAGCTGGGCGACCTACCGCCCAAACCGCAATTAAAAGACCTACCCCCTAAACCGCACCTAGTGGACATTCCTCCAAAACCTGAACCAGCACAGAAACCTCCACCTGGTGAGGTCGCACCCAAACCTCAGCTACATGAAGCACCGGTGGCCAATCAGCAAGCAGAGCCAGCTCCACAACCCGCCCAGTCCAGTGAGGACACCAACGGGAGTCCAGCAGGCGCTCCGGAGATGCCTGTACCGTTACCCAGGAAGATCAATTCAGTGAGACTTCGTTTCTAGAATTACCCGTGGCTTAAAATAGAACACCACAGCACAGAAAAGTTCACTCACACCCAGAGAAACAGTCACATGGATTCATTTAAAAAAAAAAAAAAATCATACCAAATCACTCCAGCCACCATAAGTTTGATGTATAGTATGACAGGATCAACACGCAGAAATTTTAAGATACTCATCGATTTTCTTGGTTTTCACATTACCGGTTTCGCATTCTTACTGTGGAATCTGTGCTGGACTTTGATGATAAGTGTGAATTGTGTCATTGCTGTCGTTATCTCCAGGCGAAGAGTAAAGTCCGTCGCGTGAAGACCATCTATGACTGCCAGGCTGATAATGATGATGAGCTGACCTTTGTGGAGGGCGAGGTTATTGTGGTAACTGGAGAGGAGGACCAGGAGTGGTGGGTGAGTGTGACACTAATGTTTCCATGACAACCACGCACCACTCACACAGCCTCTCAAACGTCTCACAAGCAACTGCGCCATACTGTTCTGACACAAACGGAAAATCATAATCATACCCTTATACTCGTACCTGTTATAACTGATGTTAAGTATTACCCAAAGTATTAAGGCTTCGGATCTTATCTGCTGTGGTACTATGATATATTTAATGGGTTTTTTTGTCTGCAGTTATCCCACCCCTATAGATACTTTCTTCTGTAAAATTATAGCGCCTAAGAAATTTCTCAGGTTGTAGACTGAGAGTGTTATTCTTAGCTGAACAGTGTTTTTAGGTGGAGTCTGTCTAAACCACACACTCACTGCACCATGTCTGTCCTTTCAGATCGGACACATCGAAGGTCAGCCGGAGAGGAAAGGTGTCTTCCCCATGTCTTTCGTCCATATCCTATCTGACCAATGACATGTGTTCCAAAGCACTGATGTCACTCTAAAGGCCCCTCCTGCACCACCCAGGCCACACCCACCCCATTATAGTATGTGTTACCAAGGGAAGTCAATGTAAATAGCTGCTGAAGGAGCCTCTGTGTGTTATAAATGTTTTTAAGAAAAAAAGAAGACAATATGAAACCACAAAATGGAACCTAACCCACTTTGTTTTAGCTACTGGGAGGTATGGTGCGCGTACAGAGGGAAGGTAAATAAAGTGAGTGTCTTTCTGCCAGTGTTGCTGTTTCCCTCTTGGGTATAGTCTGCTTTCAGCGTGACTGTATCCACTCCCCAAAAAAAAAAAAGAGAGAAAAGAAAAGTCCAGCACTTGCCCAAGATCACCTTGAACTGTTGTTGACTCTCTGTGTATATATATATACGAATGTACATAGATTTGTGTTACTGCACACTTGTCTGTGCGTGCGTGCGTGTGTGCGTGTGCGTGTGTGGTTGTATGTGTACACGCTGTATGTGTACATGCAAACTTGTGTTAGTGTGTAAATTTAACGTGTATACATGTATTCTGCCTGCCAGCTATCCACTCCTCTGACGAGGCCTGTTGAAAATCGAGCTCTATAGTATTAGTTCGCTCTGGTCAGTGTTGACATCCACCAGGTCACAGACCAGATGGAAAAACTGAACTGAAAAAGAAAAAAGAAAGGAAAAAAAACGTTCTCCCATCCTCTTCTGGAAGGTTTTTTTTTTTTTACAAGACTGCAGAGACTCACAAACAGCAGCAGGATTCACCTGTTTTTAACCTCTCCAACATACCACTATTAGCACGTTCCAAGGATGAAATATCTATTCGTTGCGCGTTCTGAATTTTCATTTGCTTTTTGTGTATGAGATCATGTTTCTCTGTGAAATAACACACTAGTTACCATGGTGAAGAATCCTCACTTCTCTGTTTTAAACGTCTGTTCGATATTTGCGACCAGTGGTTGACACTCTCCGATTTCCCAGAAAATCTGTGTTGTGTCGTCTTGTGTTATATATAGACCACTATTGGAGAATCCTGTTTGCGTTTTATTTTGTTTGACTGCTAGTCTGTCCCTCACTTTTCTAAAAAAAAAAAAAAAAAAAAAAAAATCACAATCTCTCTGCTCGTCTCATCTCTGTTCTAGGTCTCACTTTCTGTTACTCATGATAACAAGCGTTGTAATTTTACGAGAGAAGTTTGATACTTGAAGTATTATGAAAAGCACTCTGGGACAGATGTTTTTTTTTTTCCACTGATGTTTTCCAAGATGTGAAGTGATGCGACTTTGGAGAGAGAAGATGTGAAGATGAAATATTAACGATGATGATGATGCAGAAAAAGGACAGATTGTGCGAGAGATGAAGTATCGATGTTTTGTACGTAATAATTCCATTGTCAGTAATACAGGCTATCACGGTCTCTTTTTGTTGTTTTTTTGTTGTTTTTTTTCCCCCTAAATAATTTTGAACTGTGTTTTGCTATTTTGTATCGTGTAGGAGACAAAGTATTCTTGAGAACTAAGTTGGACACTCAGGATTTCAGAGCAAACAAAATGCAAAACCGTGGAGATAAAAACACAAGCCAGCCGTACTGTCCGCACCGCTCATTCAGTGACTCGTACTCCATACAAACTGCAATAGCCTAGAAGGCATTGTATTGTTAAATAAAAAAAAATACACAATTATCCCTCCATTCTGGACAGTTTCCAAAGGAGAAAAAAAAAGTGAAACATATTCAGAAGGCACTCGAACAGAGCAAATATGCAGTAAACGTCTGTCAAAGCACTCATCCGTGGCATGTTTTTAACAGTTTTTACATAAAAGGGACCCTTACTGAATTGCTTTGTGAAACTGGATGTCCTGTTGTAGACCACTCAGTTCAAGGGACCCAACAAATAGCTGATGTCAGAAAAATCATGTTAGACCACTTGTAAAGGAAAGCATTCAGGTTCAGTTTCTGTAAGCATAGAAGTGCAATTGTTGGTCATTGGTGAATATTTATTTCATCCTGGTATAGAGGCTGTGTTTTCTGTTTGGCTTTTGTTTTTTTTAGACCTGGTTCAATATTGGGTTTTGGAGAACCTTACCCTCCCTTTGTTATATTTTGAAGAGAAAACTGGATTATATGTTTAAGGTCCACATTTCCAATTATTCCCTTTGACTGCATATCCAGAGGATCATGCTTGTTGAACAGGAACATCAGACCATTCATTCCATTGTATTAATAAAGGTTGTGTTGTACTGGATCATTCAGCTAATCTCTGGTTTTGTTCAACATGGAAAAAAATAATAACTCAGCTGTTCAAATGCATCAAGCCAATCATCAGCTTTGGTAAAAATGACCCCAGTCATGGATAACAAATCACATGATTGCAACCAAGGAATTTTAATTGCAGTCCAGAAACTCCACATACAATTCACCTTTGTGAACTTCCAACACCTAAAGGCTTTCTATAAATGGTAGTCATCTTCAGCATGACGCGTCAATACTAATCCAAAATAACCTAATTTTTTGGAAACAAAATGCTCTACTTTACACTATACAAAAAAGTACTTAAATTACATAGACTGCTGATAAACCCAAAAATAGCATGGGGGGGAGGGGGAGAGGAATTTAAATTCATTTTGAGATCTGGGTTTTTTGTACAGTTTTTTTTGTTTGGTCAGCCTTCTCCACAGATTTAATGACACCAACAGCAACAGTCTGTTTCAAGTCCCTTGCTGCAAAGCGACCTGTAGGGATGGAGGAAGGGGCGGGGGGGGGATGGGGTTAGATTTACAAACCGCCTTCGAAATAACGGTCCATTCAAGTCAAGCATTTTAATACAGTTATGACAGTGTGTAATGAAATGGCTCCAAGAACTCTGGATCCTCAGAAGAAATATTGCAAGCCTTGGCACATTTCCATGAGTACCTGATCAGTTATTAATTTTATTAACCAGACATCGCCGACTCCACCGAGTAATCGCGTAGTATAGTCGAGTGTGCAAAACATGAGTATAGAAGCCTGGAGGCTCTATATTAACAAGCATAGAACGTTAGTTCACCTAAAGCAGGATAGTTGAAGAAGCTCTCCACACACAAAGGCTTATTTGGGACCAGTTTGACTGTCGCAGCATCTCCAGACATCAGGACCTGAGGCCAGTCTTCCAGCTTCTTCCCCGTGCGTCTGTCAATCTTCTCTCGTAGCTCGGAGAAGCGGCAGGTCACGTGCGTCGTGTGACAGTCCAGCACTGGAGAATAACCAGTCTTGATTCTACCTGGATGGTTCAGAATGATTACCTGTTGAACAAGATGACCAGAATTCCAGATCAAGTCCACACACCCCCGCCCCCCGAAAAACACTGAGTTAAAACAGCGACTCTAAGCCTAAACACAGCCAAGGTTGAAGGGTCATTTTAGGTGCATGGGTTAATGGCCCACCTGAGCAACGAAGCTGTTGACGTCTGATGGTGGGTCTTGCTGGGCATTACCGGCCACGTCTCCTCGCCGCAGGTTCTTAACGGCCACATTCTTGATGTTGAAGCCCACGTTGTGCCCGGGCAGGGCCGTCTGCAGTCCCTGGTGATGCATCTCAATGGACTTTACCTCTGCAGTCAGCTTAGCAGGCGAGAAGGTCAACATCATCCCAGGTTTCAGCACACCTGTCTCAATTTTACCCACAGGCACGGTGCCAACACCTATAACAATTAATGGAGGTGGGAAATGTACATTTTAATTCTCTTGGGCTCGGAAAAATGCAGCAAAAAAAAAAAAAGATGTCTTGTTTTACGGATATCTCGTTTTACTTTTGTTTTGCTTTATGGGCTGCTCATGCAAGCATACCATCCAGCAACCCACCCCCAATCTTGTAGACATCCTGCAGAGGCAAGCGTAAGGGCTTGCTAGTGTTGCGCACAGGGGGGTGTATGGAATCCAGCACCTCCAGGAGAGTTCTTCCACTGGCATTGCCCTCCTTTCTCTTGATTTTCCATCCTTTGAACCAAGACATCTGTTAAAACAAACACGCACTATAAAATACCGTAACTTCTACAATTCCGCGAAGTTCCCTCGCTTCTGGAACGCTACGCAGATACAAAACCTTCTGTGATGGCGCGAGCATGTTCTCTCCAGTCCAGCCAGATACAGGCACGAATGGAACCGCTGCGGGATCATAACCGATCTTTTTAATGAACACGGTCACATTCTTCGCCACCTCATCGTAACGCCTCTGGCTGAAAGGTGGCTCCGTCAGATCCATTTTGTTAATGCAAACAATGAGCTGTTTTACCCCGAGCGTGTAGGCCAAAAGCGCATGTTCTCTGGTCTGACCATTCCGAGAAATGCCAGCTTCAAACTCTCCCTTTGCTGCGGAGACCACCAGGAGAGCGACATCAGCCTATCGGAGTGAAGCAGACATACGAGCGACATTAAACTTTGAGGGCTCAAACGAGTGAGAAGTCTGGATTTCAATTTATTGCAGTACTTATTTGGTGTCGAACTGAATCTGACTACATTACCCAAACATCACCTCCAATGGTGATTACTCACCTGTGACGTCCCAGTGATCATATTCTTAATGAAATCACGGTGACCAGGTGCATCAATAATTGTGATTGAATACTTCTGAGTAGTGAATTTCAGCAGAGAGATGTCAATTGTGATGCCACGTTCCCTCTCTGCTTTTAGTTTATCCAAAACCCACGCGTATTTGAAGGAGCCCTTGCCAATCTGGAAGAACAAAACACTTAGAAACATCCAACAACAATTACACTGAAGAAACAAGTAGAACCCACCTGGGTTGCAGCCTTCTCATATTTCTCGAGCGTTCTTGGATCGACCCCGCCGCATTTATATACTAGGTGACCGGTGGTCGTGGATTTTCCACTGTCAACATGACCAATGATAACCAGGTTAATGTGAATCTTCTCTTTTCCCATGATGTATTTCAGCTCTTGGTTTCCAACGCGTTCTTCCTCGCCTTGTTAGAATGACGGCCTCTATCTCTGTCGTCGTCTTTAGAAGTTTAGGGGAAGTTCCGCGCCTACTGAGGGGCTATATATCACTAAAGATCAATTAACGCGTTAGGGAGACCTTCTGATCGACATTCCATTCAGGTGAGTTCATTAAATAGTAATGATCTCTTACGCTCTGATTCGTTGGACAGTTAGAGCGAACCGCACGACAACGGACAAGCATTTTATACAGGTTTTGATCACAGTGCATTTTATAAACATTCATATATGTCGTGGTTTTGTTTGTTGGGGTGGGTCACATAAATAAACTGGTCACGCGTTGCAGTTCTCGCAAAGCCTGTGAAAAACCTAATCTTTAACACGTGGATGGGTTTATTATCGCGCAATCATGGAAGATAAAAACACTTACGTCTTCCTTTAAATTTACATAACGGGTTTTCTTTTATCTTTCAGGTTTGTTGCTCATGCGCAAATTTGCAATGAATTGCCCGTGCCGTTGCTTCCATGTATTTATGAGGAAGGAGGAAAATATACACCTGTTTTCTGAAGGTCTTTTTAATGGGTTTGTCTAAATTATTAACATAAAGTGCTTTGTCTTTGGTGACAGATGGTGACCATTCGAACAGTAGTTTCATCTTCTATCGTGGTCAGTATACGAACCAAAGACAGTGGAATGAGGCGCACAATGACGTTTATCTAACCCGGAAATAGCAGACAGCTGAGAGGAGTAAATCGCTGTCCCTGGAGCTTAGCGTTGTACCTGTAGTCGATACTTATTCCTTTTCGTTTCGAACTTGAAGGTATGTGGGTTTTATGTGTTTTTTGTCATGTTCTGTACTGGTAGTTCAAGACCTTACATATTGCGGTTATTTTTGTTCAGGGAGTACCTTGGTGAACATACATTGAAATGCAACAGTCATTGAAGTAGCATGTGACTGAACTGTGTGGATTAGCTTTGATGGCAAACACAGCTATTCGTTGCTGAAAGGACATTTAGAGGAAACGATGCGATGAAGAACGATGGCAGTTGTATGGGTGTATTGAGCAATTAAAAGGAGTTGTCCTGTGTAGTTCTGTGTCTTGATAAGGATCGACCGTTTGACGCCTGCATAGCGTGTGTATTCCGTAAAACAATAGCTCACCGTTAAATCTCAGAACACATTCATTGCACTACCCGCACATGCAGGCTAATGTGACATAGTTTTGAATCGCCAACCTAAACGGGCCGCGCGAATACTTTTCTGCTCACGAGTGTGTGAAATCGATATTGGAAACTGGATTGCAAACGTTTCCATTGAAACTGTTGTTTTTCATCACGGACTGGTGATGTATTAGAGCGAAAGCATTTACACAGCAGCTCTCTTGGGTTTGCATAGCTTTAAAGCCGGGTGGAGATGACGCGCATGCACGAGCTATCTGAAGAACGCTCTGTTATACATTCAGTGGTTACATCTTGCCACAGGATTTGATCATACATTTGTCCGAGATAATTATCTTAAGGTTTCTTTTAGGGTTACGGTTTACTCTCCTGTGAAGATGAAAGCATAATCTCACAATCTTTCAAACTTTCACAATGACGTCACTCCTATCATGCAAAGTTATGCGTTATTGTGCAGCAAAAATTTATTTGCATATCCACCTGTGTTGATTACAATCAGTGCTTTACAGCCGTTTCCATATGGGCAATTTAGAGAGATGCAAATTAGCATTGAGGTCACTCGACCTCTTAGAACGTAATTACTTATGACTAGTGTCGCAGGTTTTATAAAGAAGTAATGATCTCTACTTCTCCTTTTGGGGTTGGGTGTGTCTTTTTAGAAGTCATTATCTGAAGATGAAAAAAAAAAAAAAAGAACCTGAATTACCCTTGCTTGAGCTCATAGCTGGCGTAACATATATTCTTCACTATTTCATTTAAACTCTTATTATAAGATACTCCTGAACTGTAGCTGAATTCATTTTATGCTGCTCTCCTGTCATTGGCTGTCACTTTCTCCCCTTTTATGGTATTTCTCAGCATTGGCTTTGGAAGTGGAACCAGAGTGAATACAGGAAGTCAGTTTGGTGGAGGTTGTATATACACTGTAATGCAGTGCAGCCAAATGGCCTGAACTGCAGTCGTATTGACTGCCACCACCCGCCAGAGAGGAATTTGTACCATAGTAACACATGCCAGCCCATCTGTGTGAGTAGGTGGATTTGTATGGGCACAAGATATACATTTGTTTGTCTCTAACAACACCGGCAACACAGATGAGGTTTGGTGGCTGTTACTCATTCGCTGGTCTCATTTGGCTGTGATGTTGAAGTATCTTGTGGCACGGGTGCAGAACCCTCAACAGAGAGAAACAGTGGTTTTCCTAGTACAGCCCTTGACTTTAAAAGACCTCACAGTTGCTTGCAAATAACTGGCTGAAGCAAACAACTGAGGAGAAACTCAGAAGTCTGGTAGTGTGGTATTTGGACTGCTGCATTGTTAGATTTGTGGTCACAAGCATGTTGATGACTCCCAGACCTATTCAGGTTTCATGAATTTAGAGACTTTTTTTTTTTTTTAAATGAGTCATTTAATAATTTATATATTCAGGGATTCCATCTGTTCAGGCAGAGAAAAGCGGATTGTATCCACAAACAAACAAAGCATTGTGATGTCAGAGGAATGAGGCATTTAAACTAGAGGTAAGCTGACAACAGATGAAGGTAACTGGTATTTGGGCCAGTGTTCCAACCCTAAACCCAGCCTGAAATGGATCAAGTCAGTGACCAGGAGAAATTGACATAGCACCTGATGGGGCATTTGATGATTTGCTGAATTAAGCAAAGGTTCATCTGAAGGTAGTACTCGGTGACAGAAGGGAAAAGTACAGAGAGTGACCTTTGGTTCCATACTTGCTAGTACGTTGCCTGCATGGCTGGCTATGTGGGACAAACAGTCTGCATGTGTGTGATGTCAGCAGACACATATGTTGCAAATAGTGGCAGGCAGGCAGCTTTTTAATTTTCTGCCATGTAAGTCACTCACAACTTTATGATATCTGACATGCAGCTGAGAGTGTGTGAGTGAGTCAGAGAGAGAGTGAGTGAGTCAGGGAGTGTTTTGGAACATAACTAGAAATTGAACACTGGCTATCTCTGGCGGGGTGAGGGTGTGGGTGTCTGCTTTAGTCCAATTGCATTATATTTTTAGAGAACTTTCTGCAAAGAGGCTTGTCATGGCTTTAGCAACCTTGCTTGAGAAACTATTTTGCAATTACTCAGGAAACTGAATATATGAGCTGTCCTGTGTATTTTAATAAGTGGTACAATCCACCGTGGCACCCTGATTTGTATCACTCTGAATTGATGGGCTTAGAGTCTCTAAAAGCAACACTGCGCACGAAATGATGTGGACTGCATTTTCTGACCCGTCTCTTGTGTATTTAGCTGAGCTTTTTCTTTTACCTTCTTTTCGTCGTGGTAACTTCCAAAAGGAGGAAGTGTAACTTTAAAGTGGTGCAAAGCGTTATTTACTTAGAAGACGAACACAAGAAACCAAAAGCAAGGGTAATTCAGAAGATATTGCGTCAAAATTCAACAAATTATGACCTCTAAAGATCCTTAGAACGCTGTTGACATTTTTAACATCATGTAGGGAGGGTGTTTGTCAACAAGTACAAGTGCAAATCGATGCAATACGTTATTATTTTATTTTTGTGTTTTTACTTTTTATTGGATATTGGTGAGGTTTGTTTTATACTTAGCATGTCAAACGAACTTATCAAATACCCCAGCAGACATTGCGACCTCTTGTTGCGCATTTTAACGCGCTATAATGATTCTGACGTCAGCCAAAGAGTCAGGCAGTCACCTCCTGTGTCTAGCTCACTTTCTGTAACGCACTGAACCGCACGGCGTTGCCAGTGTATTAGCCTGCCGGTGAAAAACGTCCCACCTCGATTTGATCGCTGCCTGCACAGTTCGTCGACTCTTAACTCCTGTGCGTCAGCCAACGTATACTTTACTTAAGGAATTCTTACACTTGGACGTAATTGTCCTCCGCTATGTAATCACCCGGAGTCACCCATCATTGACTTTTCTACCCAAGTAAGTACTTCTCTGACAGAAACGCTCCGGGAAACGTTTGGCCAAAGGCGTGGTTTGATGTCTCTCATGGCTGACATGTGCTCGACTATCCCGCGTCCCACGTAGTTTATTTTAACTCCACTTCTAAAACAGCCTCGGGCTTCTCAGCAGATAACTCGAATTCTTACTAGTCCGTTAGAGCACAGAGCAGAGACGTTGTAATGTCACTGTCAACTGCGCATGGTATCGCCCCGCTCACCAAAATCACTGCCGTATAAACCATACTGCCACTGTGCCTGGAGTTTCTCGAAATTGACGAAGCTACCGATAACCAATACGTGTGTTTAGAGCACTCATTTGGGTTTTATTTTGTGTACGAGAGACGAAAAGAAACTGATTACAGTTGTTAATCTTGATTCAGCGTCACAAAGAAGCAACTTCCTTTGAAGTTGTCAAGTTGCAGATATCGCCTTACGTATGTGAACAGCATGCAGATGGGGGGGGGGGAAACATGAAACATGACTTCTCCCTTTATGATGTACGTGAGTGATGTTATGAAACACTAACATTTTTTTTTCCCGTCTGATTTGTAACGAAACAATGCAACATCATTACATGCTAAAGTCTTGCTCAGCGGAACGTAGTTAAAGGTACAGTAGTTTATAAAAACGCCTCAGCGGTCTGGCCCTTTGCACGTGTTTTCGTTGGCTCCGTCAAACTTACTGAGCATGTCGCCCCGTTTCAGGAATGCGCTTTTGCCCTCCTCTAAGTTCAGTGCATTTTTGACATTCTTTTGTTTCGGCTTACAAAGTCTTACAACGCCACTTAGAGAAATGGACATATCTCCTCCTTTTTTTTTTTATCGTGAATTCTGCTGGAGAGGATTTAAACCCCTGTTCCCTCCTCGCTTGTTAAGTTGTACTTTCTCAGCGACTTGCCCGTGCATGTTCCCTTGTGTTCTGCGGCACAGTATTGCCTGAGGTTTTGCCTAACTGCTAGGAGTAGAGGAGAATTGAGCAATGTGATTTTTCCTCGATTGCAGCATTGGGTACTAAACCGTATGAATAGCAAGTCTGTAGTTAAGTTTTTTTTTTTTTTTAAATCACCTTTCACAGCACAGTAAGGCAAATCCATCTGGATGTGCTGTAGCTGGTTTTTAATGTGTGTTGGGTTTTTTTTTTTTCATATGGGACTGATGGCACAGATGGAGCAGACAGGATGTTTTTCTGTTTGAACATTAGGTCGTTAGTCATACAGACGTAATACTGTAAGAGCTATAGTGGAGGTTGCATGCACCGAAGCCCTGCCGAGTGCTGAAGCATTTGGACCCTTTTAAGGGAGCAGGTTTTTCAAAGCAGGACTAGGAAATCAGTAGTGGTAGTGTGATTCAGTGTTGCGCGTGTGTGTGCTTGTGTCTATAAATGTGAGAGAGAGAGAGAGGGAGTGTGTGTGATTTTGTGTGTGTGTGTGTGTGTGAGAGAGAGAGGCACAGAGTGAGTACGTGACTGCGTATGATGTAGGCGTATCAGTGTATGCATTTTGTGAGGTTTTGTCTCACTGGTGGTTTCGTGCTTTGTTCTGTTCTCTTCCCTTTTTCATATGTGTCATTGCACATAATAATGAGTTAATTTGTTGCCACACCGCTAATACACATGACAAATGTGTTTGCTTTCTTTCTTTCTTTCTTTTTTTTTTTTGTCTTCAGGGATGAAAGTGCTCCTTAATTCCTTCACATTTTTTCATCCATACCCTGAGTCAGGTCACCCAGTCTTTTCTGTAGAGTTCAGTTCTTATCTCACAGTCTTGTCAGGTTCCATTGGTGGTGTTGTTGTGTTGGTCTGTGTTGGTATGGGCCGATTAACTGTCCGATTAACCGCAGCGCACACATGACGAGGATTTACTTTGTGCACAACACAAATGCCCGCGTGGCAATTTTTGGCTCAAAATGCCAGAACGCCGAAGATGGTCTTTGCATGGACGCACTCAACACGTTACTATTAATAAAACAAACACACTTAAAGATAGAGGCTGGCATGTTACACGCATGTCCGACGCCACTTTGCCACCCTTCAGTGGTCAGTGAAATGTCTAATGCCCACATGAGGCAGGCACCGTGGCGGGTTCTGTACCCGATCACTCTAGACACACTGTACACCTCAATTGCGGTCTGTACAACTTCGCTCGACCTTAAAAACCCATCTCCTTCTGTAACTGTATCTGGACATTGCTACCTATCGTGTAGCTTAACCAAATGTCTTTTGTCAGAACTAAATGACATTGTGTCAACATTGGTTTTGCTGGCTGTTGCGGACTGGTGTCTGAGACCACAGGAGATGACATGGTAATTTGTAACTGGTTGTAAAAGCGGAGTGCATTTATTTATATGGAAAGCACGCGCACACACACACACACACATATATATATTCGTGGTATATTAGCTGATCCAGTTACAATATGTAAACATTACTCCCGTGTAAACTCACCAGTGTCTCTGGACTGAGAAAAGAACATGTAAAAGCAGTTGGAAATGCTGCTCCATCTGTCCATGCAGTAGAGAATCAATCACAGACAATGTTCCACTCTTATCAAAATGATCTCACGGTTACTTCTAAACCCGAACTGGATCCTACCCAAAGCTTATGTATGCTTCATGAGTAGTCCACCCACTGCCAGCCCCACCGCATACACACACACACACACACTCTTTTTCTCTCTAAAATGCAGTTGAGAGGGGTTGCCAACACAGATGACATGGCAACGGCGGAGGGGTAGGAAACCCATCAACTCCCATCTGTTGTGGAGAACATGCCAATCTTCAGTCAGACAGAAGAAGGCTTGCGTAACAAAACATCGCGCTGAATGAACAGTGGAATGATTCGAATCCTTTGAGTCTCAGGCTGGCGTGCATTAGAATTCTCTGTGGCGATCTGTCGGTGTGTTTCAAACGAAGAACACCGAGGCCTTGCCATGCTACGCTCACGAAAGGCCAGTGGCAAGAGGATATGAAAGCACAGGACAGAAAACGTGAGTCTGGTTTATGTACCGCAAGGTTCACGGTTACCAAATTGTTCCTGGATTTTGAGTTGTGCTTGTAGCGTTGCCGTAGCCTGAACTAGCATGCTAGAGAGGATAAAGAGCCGCGTCTTCTCCAGAGCGTCCTCACAAACGGGCAGCTCCGCCGTCAATTTCAGAATAGGATAAAATGCCTAAGGCAAGAAATTACGGTGGCTTAAGCTTTAATGATCTGACTTTTGTTAGGAATGTGGAGTTCCCCTTACGAGCCAGTTCTTTCTTAGAACCCCCCGGCGTCGTAAAGCCCACCTGAAATGAAGCGTTCTTTTCAGAAGAACGTGCTGTGGTTTTTTTTTTGCTCTGGTTTAGATGTGTCGGAAGCGTCGGGGGCGCGGCCAAAACGCCACAGTCGCCTCTTCTCTGAAGAAAACCACCAGCTTTTGCATGGCAAGTGCACGGGTGGCCAGCTACGCTTGGGCTTCCAGCTGCGCAGTTATCTCATGTTTGCCATACTCCTGGTGGCAGGTCAGAGGTCTGGTACGAGCTGACATGTGATATGCCGTTTGTCGGCCCGGAGCCTGCAGCCTGAGTCACTCGGCCCGAGTCGTCAGTTCCAGAGAACACTGTGTCACTGAAATTGATTGGCGTTTGTTTCACTAATTGATTTTGTTGTTGTTGTTTGTTGTTGTTGTTTGTAGTTGTTTAAAAAAAAAAGACAGTGCTCAGGAATAGGGTGGAACTAATGTTTGAGAACTGAGACTTCAGTGGACCGAAAATTAAAGTGACTCGGTTTGGTTCTGCCTAAACTTGTTTTAACGAGATTTAGTGTACCCCCACCCTCCCTTTCCTCTGGGGTTGGGTTGTGTTCTTAAAATGACAGATCTTTTTTGCTTTTTTTTTTTAAGTGATTTTTGTACAGGTTTGAGGCATTTTTGGTGTCATTTTAGATCAAAACTCATTTTATGAGTTCAGATCTGCAGCCTTCAGGATATGATGTCTTGCACCCCGCCCTTGCACATAACGGGCTGTTAAAACCAGCCTGGGTGAGCGCATACTGTTTTTACACGCCGATACCAACTTATTTCGATACAAATGTTACTAGTCTTACTAACACAATTCGAGTTAATCTCTGTTTCTCGAAGATGGGGTGTCGATACACTGACTTTGCCAGAGGGCGTTTTTTTTTTTTTTTTCCCCCCCCTTTGGTCATGGATGTTGACTTCATCTTCATGACTGCTCTCCCCACCCTGTGTGAGTGTCTTTCTATTAGTATACCGATGGTTTTCCTGTCCATCATCCTTATGGCACGAGTTCAACGCTCTGCCAGTCAGAGAGTCGTTAACTTCCCATCCACAAATCAATGGCATCTCTACCAACACGGTCAGATATACATTACATACTTGCCAAGCCCAGACCCCCCCCCCCCCCCGTCCACCCCCACCTCATAATTCAGCCCAGCTCTAACAGTAGTGCTGTATTGTGTCTCTTGTTCTGAAACATTTTGTGTGGACCTCTAGTCTGGTCTTTGTCAGGACTGCTCTGGCCCAGATAGCGTGTTTGTTTAGCAGCTGTCAGTTCGCCCTGCTGTGTCAGCTCTAAGGCGCCCCCCCCTCACCCCCCCCCCCCCCCCCCCCCCGCCCCAGCATCGATCGACAGGCCGTGGACATGAAACGCATTAGGGCTCGGGCCGGGGACGCTGCGAACGAACGAACACGGAGGAGACACTGAACGCTCTTAAACAGGATGTAAACATCTCCAGTTAGGAAAGGGGAAGTGGATTTAGATGAGTCTCCGGACTCAGTCCGCTGAGCACTTTTACAGATATCTACTTCTTTAAACGCTCGATTCCCGACTGATCGTTCCTGGTTCGTATCTTTGCGTGAAACTCAAAGTGTTTTCATAAAGATGTGGCGTGTTAAAAATATCATACACACACACACGACATAGCTTGCTATTTGTGTGTGTGTGTGTGTGTGTGTGTGAGGCACAGGGCTGGCCTGACGAACGTAACGAGGCTGTGTTAAATCTGTTCCGTCAGGAGCGTCGCATGTGTGCGTGGGAGCAACGGAGCCCTAACGAAATGCAGATGCAGGTCTAACTAGATGTAGGCGAAAATGATCTACTTCTGCTTCTGTTTGCAGCAAGATTAATGCTGATTGAGCAACCGGCAGCCCCTGGGTCATTGGCTCGGAAACCCCGGGGGGAAATTGATTGAAAGAATGACTGTGCATTTTATGCCATTAGTGCTCCAGACCTGGAAAAGGTTGGATGTTGCCGTGATACTCACACGTAGTAGAGATATGGAGTCTTTCTGTGGAAGTCTCTAGATCTTTTGCAGGCTTGTTGATGTAGGCTTCATCTTTGAATCTGTTTCATTATGGCCGAAAGCGTAGAAACCTATAATGATGATAAACATTTATTTCTGTATAGTACACTCGGATTGGGCTAATGGTCATTTGTCTTCACTTATTCTGTTTTGTGAAAACACTCTCTCAGAAAAAGAGAACAGTTGGGCATAACACATACTGATATAATCTGCCCTAAAATCTTAATCTGAAATGAAAGGATTAAGTTGAGAGAGTCTCAATCAAATCTTATGTTTGTCAACAGCTCTCAGCACCCTCAGTTAACCAGATAAAAGCAACGTTTAGGCCACTTGGCTTATGTAAGAAGCTCTCTCTTCGGTGTAATCAGTCTCTCTCTCTCTCTTTCTTCTGTTCCATTTCACCGGCCAATTAACTCCCAGTGACTGAGTCCTCCAGCGATGCTGTGAGCTT
Organism: Chanos chanos; assembly: GCF_902362185.1. Classification (NCBI taxonomy): domain Eukaryota; kingdom Metazoa; phylum Chordata; class Actinopteri; order Gonorynchiformes; family Chanidae; genus Chanos; species Chanos chanos. The sequence continues at coordinate 7,256,332 of NC_044497.1, read as the reverse complement.
CACACAGTGAGGGGTCCAAACCGTTGCCGTGGTGACATGAGTTCGGAGCACGGAGTCACTCTCCCCCTCAGGCGCTCGGTGCTAAAAAGCCCATCAGCTTTCATACGACTGCAGAATTCCCGGTTTGATCGATTTCCGATGATTAGTCACCTACGGAAATGGGTTTATGCGATATCGCGGCGCTGTCCGCGCACCCAACATGCTGACCGTTTTTTGCCGTTTCGGATTACAGAGTCTAATGCTCTCAGAATGACCAGACAAATGGCAGTTCAGAATATTTTGAAATCATTGGAATGGGGGAAAAAAAGGAAGCTTAGAGCCACATATGCACCAGACTAATCTGGTTCTAAGTCGACAAAAACACATTCGAAAAACATTTTTGTCTACACAAGTTCCTCTTTAAGCTATTCACATGCATTTCTGTCCTCTAAGATATTTTACTTCTCACTTATAGCACGTATAGACTAGGTTTGTTTTTTTTTTATGTTTCTGCAATGAGCACTTATTGAGGATGGTGAAATTACAGTCTCCGGGTTCCGTCATTCCCGGTAAACCCTTTTATAGAGCGGCTGATTCCAGTCATGCATACGCCGCAATAAAGGAGGGTGCAGACACACAGCCTGTTCGTGAAACTGACCGAAGCCTCAGACCAACTGACAAGGCAACTTTCTCTTTCAATGGCCCAGCGTAGGGACAGTTAAACCGAGAGAACTTGTCACCTGATAAAACAGCACAATGGCTGTGGCAATAGTTAAAAGACCTACTGCAGCTCTCATGCTGGGTTTAATGGTAGTGATGAATAGAGCCCACTGGTGAGTGTATTTGAGCAGTGTGTGTGTGTGTGTGAGACTAGCAGAGACGAGAGCAGAGAGTTGAGCTGGACATTTGATAGAGCTTGTTGCATGGTGGCCATGGTGGGTCAAAGACATTCACTTTAGGTATTGAGTGAAAACATGTGCGTGCAGTTTTGTGATATTTTGTACATGTGACCTCGCTCAAAAAAGGAAAAGTCATGTCTCAAAATGTTCAAATCTCTATATGTCAACTAATTGCATTCTGTCATTTACTGTTTTGTCTCTTGTACAAATGCATCTTCCATACTCTCTTTTGTCTGTGTGAGAAAGTGGTAGGCGTTCGTGTGTATAGCTGACAATATGGGGCCAATTCGCTCTTCCAACTCACTGGAAGAATAGTAAGTAGGTTTCCTCATACAAAACCTCCCAGCCTCTTAACTCGTGTAGGATGTTAAACTTTAACTGTCCTGAATTGCTCTCTTTCAATGCCCTGTGTCCTACTCTACAGGTCCATTAGCATTTAACGCTGCGACAGGAGATTAAACACATTAGCTAAGCCTGGTGTCTTTTTTACCGCTTCACACACTTGATACGATCTTAAGCTAAACTGTCCCAGATTTGGGGGAAAGTTTAAAAAAAAAAAAAAAAGAAATGAAAAAAAAGACAGAAATCATCCGTTCACGCTCGTGTGACCGACCTGAATATTTCCGGCTATGAAAACGGGATGCTGGTTTGCTAAGTTCGTCCCCTCTTTTCCTTCAGAGCGGCGTTTTAAGACTCCCCTTACATCTCAAAGACACCCTCTTATCTCTGGCCCACTGAAAAGGGTTTAACATTGTCAGCTAACATTCACCTCCACCTCAGATGTGATTAAGATAAGAGTTATCTGGCTCCTGTCCTGCTAGTGAGGCGGCTTGTTTTCCCCTAGCAATGCGGCACCATCACATCCGACTCCCTTTATCCATCCATCTCTTGAGCCCGTGGCTTCTTACAGCAGTATGTATGGGTAGGTCATGAACACTAAGCAAAATGGTGCATACTGAGAGGACTAGAGTCCAGAAATGTTGATTCAGATTAAATTCCCCTGAATTCTGCTGATTCTCGCCAGGCTGAAGAGAACATGGATGCTTCCAGTGAAGCGGGCAGAGAGAAATTCTAGATAACAAGACACATAGATGACAAACCTCTCTCTCTCTTTCTCTCTTTGCCTTTCAGAAGGCCATCAGTCAGGATTCTCTGACAGAAGGCTCGTTCTGGTTTAAAACGAGGCCATGGAGGCCGTTTTTGTAAGACTCGCTCTGGCATGCCGATTTGCTGTCAGCTTTTGACGCTCAAAGCAAAGGAGTCACAGTCCACTGGACGAGCACTTAGCCACTTCCTGAGAAGTGGTGTTGAAGTGCTATTGAATAACACAGAGTGCAAGAGGCTAACGCAGGGCTCAAGATGCTATCTTTGCTGGGGGATGTGTGTGTGTGTGTGTGTGCATGTGTGTTTAATTTCATTGCAAAGCAGTTAGTGACTTGCATCCCTTCGAATAGCTCATTAGTGTTTGTTTGTAAATAGTCTCAACGATTTAGGAGCAAAATCATATTTTTTAAGTGGCTTCTCTGAGCACAGGGCCTGTTAGAGACTGTGAGTCATAACGAGAAAAAGAGAAAAAAAGCGATGTCAGCCCAAGCCATTACCCAGGCACGCTTCCAGCACCTTCTTCAACCTCCTTTGTAATTTGATCGTGTGACCTGTGATAGATGTGTGTGTGTGTGTGTGTGTGTGTGTGTGTGTGTGAAACATAAAAGGTTTTTTAAAAAAAACAAAACTGTCCCCATTGGGGTGTCTGGGGTTGTAGATCTGCAGCCCATTTGATTAATGCTGAGAGAGGTTTTCATCTACTGTGTTCACCGCACCTGGGCATCCTCAGGTTTCTGCCAGTCCATGGGGGTTTTCAGCAGACTGATTGTACTTTTTTTTTTAAACATTTTTTTTTCCTTTTTGTGATGTGACTGAGAGATTTACGCGAACGGGGAGCGTGACCCGAAGCAGGAATGTGAGGCCGGCGGCTGTCAGTTGTTTTACAGAAACTGCCAGAGCTCGGAGGCTTGCGTGACATCTGAGTACTCGGTGAAGGAGTTTAACCACAGCCAAACACCTTTTTCTTCTTCTTCCTCTTCTTCTTCTTTTTTTTTTCTTTCTTTCTTTTTTTTTTTGTGGGTTAACTTAGGACAAGTTAGGGTGTAAGATAGCAAACAGTAGTCTGTCAGCTTGAGTAGTGTGTTAATTATGATATGAAGTAGGTGTTGATGACCACTTTTTTTTTTTTTTTTTTTTCATAAAAATAAAACGGAAGCAAAGCTCTGAGGACACGCGTTATGAGCGTTCTGCAGTCCCGTACTGAGCCAGAAACAGTCTCAGAGATGGTCAAAGCTAGCTCAGCGGTTCGGTTCGGTTCGGTTCTGTTCTGCGTGATGCGTCAGTGAGTCCGTGTGTGTGTGCGTGGAGACCACATAGATGAAAGTTAGTGCCAGCGTCGGGAGGAAGCTGAGGAGAAGGCGTGATGGAAAAGCTGAACTCGCCTGTGAATGGGAGGAAGTGCTGCAGAAGAGGAAGTGGCCCGTTCTCCTCCCCTGCTCCACCACCGCGTCGCTTTCGCTAAAGCCCGACTAGCGACAGCTCGCGCTCACTCTCTCTCTCTCTCTCTCTCTCTCTTTCTCGTACCCCGGGTCGGACAGGTGTCTTTTTTTTTTTCCCCCCCTGTTTGGAATGCCTTTTTGGAGCTTGTGTAAGACACTTTAAGCATTAAACGAAAACATTTTATGACTCCAAAGGGGATTAAGTGCGTTATCTCCGAAATGCGCCCGACCCAAATCTGCTTGCCCTTGGTGGTTGATGCTGGTTAATGCATGACTCAAGAACACAGTCGTTTTAGCTACAGTAGGTTTATACAGACACACGCATCAAATCTAGATTACACGAGTGCCACCCAGTATTTCATGATATTCGTGAACAGAATCTTCCAGAAAATCCCTTCTCTGCTCAGCTACTGATCAGCCCAGCTTTTTTATGGTTTATATATATATTTTAAGTAATCTTTTTTTTTTTTTTTTTTCCCCCTCCCTTGTCAGTCTAATATGTATGGCTGCAGTTCCCTCTTACTTACAAGAAGCTGAGCTGTTGTTTCCATGGCAATAGTGCGCGGACGGTTATTGTAAAATCCATATGCATGCACATGACGGGTCGTGCGTGAATACTCGTGGGGCTGTTGTGACAGTGTGCGTTTTACAAGACTTCTCCACAGAACCTGAGTGTGAATGTCAAGCTTCAGGGCTGCTGGTGAACTACATACATTTAGCATACCTGTCATTAGAGGACCGTAGACCAGCTGTGATGTGATCGCTTACCTAGGTGTTGTCACATGTCGCTCGTACGTGTGTGTCTGTAATGTGTGTGGGTTTTTTTTTGTTTGTTTTTTTTTTCCCTCCAGAGTGTGCATCTCCCTGTAGGACTGTAGACTCCGCCCTACGCTTGGGTGGGCTCCACCTCCTTACACCTCACTCCTCCTCCTCCTCCACCTCTGCTGGTAAGCATCTCTCTCTCTCTCTCTCTCTCTCTGTATCTACTCTCTCTCTCTCTCTCTCTCTCTGTATCTACTCTCGATCTCTCTTTCTCTCTGTATCTACTCTCGATCTCTCTTTTATCGCTCTATAGCTCAAACAATCAGTGGAGTCCACATTAGTGTTTGTGTGTGTGTCTGACTCACAGACTCACATCCTGTGGTTGGCTGTGTGTCTGTCTTGAGGCTGTCTGCTCATGGTTTCTCTGGTTTGAAGTGGAGCATAGATTCTGAATTCAGAGCCTCCGTGCCAACCGTTTCAATGAAGCATCTTTCATGTAGATGAACTATGTGTAATGGTACAGCGATGAACATTTTTAAAGGTGTACTGTAAAACGGTTCGGTCTTGTCGGCGACGGTTTTTAATCAAGATCAGATCGCGTTCATCAGCTGCGTCGCAGGGTTTTGTTTAAACTGCAGTCGTGCTCCTTCGTTTTACCACAGTGGTGTCTGTCTCTCTCCCTCTCCCTCTCTCGTTTCCTGTCGCGATTGTTTCAGGCCTGGAAAAAAAAAACAAAAAAAACGCTTGCTTTGCACTTTCTTTTTTTTTTCCATCGGGTTGTAGATGCCGGCTGAGATTATGTAATGTCGCCGGTGAGGAAATGAAGTGCATTGTGGGTCATGAAGCGGACTTGAGTAATGCGACTGCTGCTTCCTGTTCCCTAAGGATGCATGTTTATGTAACAGCAGGGTCAAAGGTCACCAGTAGCTGCCTGTCGGTAGCCAAGCCAAGCATCCAGGCAACTGAACTTGCATAGCTTTTGATTTGATGCAGTATTGTTATTATTATTGTTTTGAATCTATGATTTCTATAGGGAAATAAGTATATGAATTGCCAAGTTTCTGATATTTTCCTAAAGGTCCTTCCCTGATGCACTCAAAGCAAAGGGAAGGATTTTTATTATTGTTGATGCGTTCTTATAAAAATGTTATGGGTTTTTTTGTTTTTGTTTTTTTTTTGGAAATGTCAAACATTTTCAAAATAAGCTAAAAAACGTTTTAAACGTGTCCCTTTGTAAAATGAAGTTTGAGTTGAATTTTCAGTACTGTTTTTTTTTTTTTTGCAATGTTTATGTAAGCCCTCCGTGAATATGAAGTGTGCGTGTGTGTGTGTGTGTGTGTGTGTGTGTGGTTGAGACAGCTGTGTTCCCACCCAAACCTTTCGGCCGGTCCTAATAAGGAGCAGCAGCTTTGTCATGAGGGTGTTGCCGTGACGACGCGATCCGTCCATCATGCCAGTCCTTGGCGCCCGCGTTTATTTCCTTCTCCGTTGTCACGGCGACGGTTCACCAGAAGTCACCGATGGCAGAAGTGCCGACAGCCACGCCTTTTCATTTACCTGCTCAGCCAAAGCCAGAGACACATCCGTCGCTGCCCGGACTCGCTCATTCACTGACTCATTCGCCCACTCTCTCACCACCGTTTGGCCTGAGCCCAGGGGGCTTCAGGCAAGGCTAATTGCTTGCTTTTGTCAGAGATTAGGACAGTCAGAGTTTAAGTAAGATTTATTTCTTAATGTATCCACAGAGTGTAATGAAAGGGGTGAAGAGAAGATTAGACACACCCAAAGAAACCGGCAAAAAAAACAACAACTGTGTACTGCTGCCCTCTGGTGGCAGCATGGAGAACTGGATCTTTGTAGTTTTGACCGCCGCCCGTGCTCCTGTGGATTTTCTCATTCCTGTAGTAAATGAACAGAAGCCCGCACTAGACCGGAGTTTCACAGATGCCGTTTACATACTTGACTCAGGATTTTTTTGTTTTTTTCCGACGTTGTTCCAGACCTGACCTTACATAGCTGAATCCAACACTCACACTGCGTTTCATGGGCATGCTCAGTGGAAGTGGGTGTGTTTGCGTGTGGTTATAGCAAAAGCCCTGCATCCCTCCTGGAGGAAGACTGTCTGACCCTGCGATAGAGCGGCTACTCAGCAAATGTATTTTTTATCTCTCTCGGAGACCCCGGAGAGGTCAGTTCGGCTTTACTCCAAACACCCTCTGCATCTCAATCACAGGACAGAGATTGACATTCACAGCACAGCCAAGATCCCAAAAGAACCTTCAGTCAAATCGAGTTCTAATTCTAGAACATTCCCTGCACTCCAAAGGCTTTAGCTCTGTCTCCTGGGATATTAAGGCAAAGGAGTGGGGTGGGGTGTTGGTGGGGGTAGGGGGGGGGGGCCTTTCTTACAAATGTCACCTCAGCAGGAATAAATATTGAATATGGAAATGAGGCCTGCCAGGCCCTCCTGCTCTGGTAAGGGCTTATTTTATCTGCTCTCAACTCTTAATCCTGCTCTAACTCCTCTCCGTTTGATGGCGACGGCTGTTGTTTCGGTGCTGCTTTTGACAGTCTTAAAGGAGCTACGCTTGAAGTTACAAACATCACCGTAGCGTCTGATCTTTTTCTCTCTCTTTTTTTTTTTTTACCACGCAGTGCATCCTAACATCATTCGGTGTTCATCACACGGATATTTCTTCTCTGAGTTTATGAATGCCGTTTTTTAAATGTGGCAGTTTTCATTTTCTGTGATATCCTCAGCCGCCAGCGAGTGGCGCCGTAGGACAGGGTTTGCAAGCCAGGAGCTCGACGCGAGCACGCAGACCAGCCCACGGTTTATCGAAGTTATCGGTGATTCAGTCTGAAACCAAAATTAGGGAGTGCACTTTAAACGCACCGTTTTAACCTAACCGCGCGGTCGACTCGGCGAGAGATTGACCGTTGACGGCATGTGTGCGAGGTGCAGTTCATTTCAAGTTTCAGTCTGAGTTTATCTGGATTTAGTATGGATGTGAGACACGACCGCACTGAGCAGAGGAGTCGACCAACCGCCCCAGGCCTTATTTTTTTGCCTCCGTTCCTTCCCAGATGCTCATTACTGGGATTGAGTTTAGGCTCAGTAAAGCAGCTTCCGTCTTTTCGTAGGGCGCCTCAGTCTCTTTTGGGGGAGCTGTGATTGGTCTGGAATAAGAGGGGTGTGCAGGGAGACAGAGACGGGGCAGAGAGAGTGGTGACCCAGAAGCTGGTTCCGCTCAGTTAGCAATGGGTTTTCTAGAGGAGGCTGTCGAACACCACTCCAGATCCACCTTGTCTCAAGGGCAGTGCTTGAAACGCCTACATAGCTCTTGATGCTGCGTTTTCAGACAGTATTATCTCTTCTCTGTGATCTACAATTTACAATTTGGTATTTAGCGGATGCTTTTAGCCAAAGCGACTTACAATAAGCGCATCAGTCAGATCCTATTACCTCATAAACAGAGATCACAAACAGAGATGTACATTAATTACCCTCCGTATTACGCTCCTGCAATTCTGTGACAGTGAATGATAAACACAAACACAAGACAAGGTTATTGTTTTTTTTTTTTTTCTGACCCGCTTAACTTATGACATCAGTAACAAGTGTGATTAATGCAGTTTTAGACCCGTTACATAAATGTGTTCAGTGGGACACCGGCTCCAGAATGTCAGTTTGACACGCAGCAGTTGTGGCTTGGAAACAGGGAGTGGCCCCCGCTGTGCGGTGCGGCATCGCCAGCAGAGGGCGCTACGCGCATAAGGAAACGGGGCCGGAGCTGTTAGCCCAAAACCCGCAAGCCCTGCACTGACACCACCATCAATATCTTCCCACATTTTAACAGCCCTCCACCTAAACTGTCATCTGTGCACCCTTCTTGAGGTTAACACCATCACAAAAGGGAAGTAAGAACACTGAGTAATGACTCAAATCATTTCCCACTTTCCTCATTAGCATCTCAGATGCCTCGGTGGTGTAACAGTGGTGCATCAGAAAGGTCAGCGGATCAGGGGGCGGGGTCAAAGTTATGCAATGACATGTTATAGTATAGCTAATGGCAACAGGGTCACCTGACCGACCCCTCATGGAGAAGTCTCCTACTGGTTCCAGTAGGTAACCCACTTTTAGAGGTGGATGGATGTGTGTGTGTGTGTGTGTGTTAATGATATGGTTCTGTTCTGGTCCCCCCCCCACCCGTGCATGCAGGGCTTACTGCAGACTCCCCTCTGCTCCCGCTGCAACTCAGCGTTTCTCCTCTCCTCCTCGCCCCGAGAGGAGCAGCACGGGCAGCGAAGGAGGAGATCTGAACGCCCTCCTAATCGCTTTTCAGCTTCAACACGGCGCTAATTATGGGATTTCGCCGCGATTATATCTGTATGACACACAGTAGCGAGCAGTGTTCCCACGTCACTCTCAGAGATGGGAAAGGTGAAAAGACTGATCTGGTCTGATGCTCAGAGGGTGTGATTCTGTCAGGACTCTGTGCAAAGCTTAAGTCATCCAGGGCTTGTTTTCAAGGAAACACGGTTTCCAAAACAAGCGCTCAAAGCTTACATTCATCTCACTGGTATCTGAAGGGGCGGGGGGGGCGTGAGGTTGGACGAGAGGGAGGGGGGAGGTTTGGGACAGGACTCACGAAATTCAAAATGGAAATGACTTCTGTGTTTTGTTGATTTAAATTCACTTTGAGGCTTAAAATTCCTCCGGAAGACTTCACAAAGACGTGCCCTGTTTCGGCTTATGATATTCCGTTGCCATGGCAGCGGGCTTTGATGGCGAGAGGTACGGTGCAGTGTGAGCCTCTCCTATTGTAGGAGAGATTAGCCAAAAATCCCACATCTCACTGTGTCACCCGCATCAGTACTTCCACCATCAGCCCGTTTCAGCTGGGCTCTCCTGCTCTGGACCGGCCTTTTCATTCGACCACTGACGTTCACTCTTGATCTATCACTGAGGCAATAAATAAATAAACAGTTTACTCAGCTGGCAGGAGAGGGGGCTTTAAGTTGAGCTATAAGGTGGTCCTTCATGTTTTTTGTGGCTTTAGGTTAACTGTCAGTTTTAGTTATTTATCAGCTGTGTTTTTTTCGCAGTAACAGTTGCAGCGGTTGCGCCAATCACAGCCAGCCTGCATTAAACCCCAGCTCGTGATTGGCCGCAGTGGTTTGTTTTGATTTTTTTTTTTTTTTTTCTCTCTGGTGAGGGCAATAAAGGGTGTTTACCGCAATGTGTTTGGAAAAGGGTGGAGCCACAGAACGCAAACAAACCTGGCCCCTCCCCCCGCCCCCAAAAAAAACCTAGTATTTTTTTTTCTTTAGCCCACAGAGGGGTCCAGCTGGATGGGGTTGCAGAGGGCAGGGTGTGGAGGGGTTACAGGGGTAGACGCCCCCCTCGGTTTTTCAGCCTGTCTGTTTGGGCCAGTGTCAGTGAGACTGGGGCGTGGCCATAGCCACGCCGCTGCACTAATGCGATGTGGCATCCCACCCCGAGAATCTAGGTCAAGAGTAAAGCCGCCCCGTGTCTCCGACGTGGATGCCGCTGACGGCTCTCAGTCAGTCAGTCAGTCAGTCACACTCCCAAACACGGATACACGCATGACTCATACCGCGTTCACTTTACTGACTCCAAAAGCTGACACATTTCACATTTCCTGTTGTTATTAGCGGAGTACGCGTTTTTAATGAATGAACTGCAAAAACACAGAACAGAAAACAAAATGAGTTCTCCTACGCGCGTTAGCAAAGCGCACGGAAACACAATTCTGAAGCGGCACATCAGCGCGCTTGTTGTTGCGCTGGCTGTATAAGTATATACGCTTTTATACCGTCTGCCTTTCGCAAACACAGTCTCTCGCGCACGCACACACACACGCGCGCGCGCACACACACTCTCGTCCCCTCCCCCTCGTTGAACCTCTCCACGGTACTGCCCACGTGACTGAGCTGGGCAGAGAGAGAGAGAGAGAGAGACAGAGACAGCGTTACTTTTCTCCCTGCCTCTCCTGGCGCCAAAGCGGGAGTGTAGTGGAGCACGTGGATTCCCATGCTGCACTGCTCCTGTGGAATGTCAGCATTTCTCCCACCGAAGAGTGCTTTCTTTTTTTTTTTTTTTCTCTCTATCATTTACTCGTTTGAATCCTTTTTGTTTTCACACTCGGTGCTTTTTAGCAGAGGTCGTTGGCCTCTGTTTGGGTGTGTGCGCGTGTGCATACAGATCCGCGCGTGCATGCGTTCCGTAGAAGGGACATTTTTAGTAAACAGATTTCAAAGATTCATAAGGGAAGCGGTGATACAGCAAATTCAGTACGGTGGTGTCGTAGAGATCATCTCTCTCTCTCTGTCTCTCACTCACACACACACACACACACACACACACTCACTGTCTGTTTAGTGGAGGCGGAGGCAGTGTGAGCACAGGGATCTGTTGTTTTGATGAAATGAGGGGACTAGGTCATAGCGTGTGGAGTGGATAACCTTAAACCCTGACTAACACGCCCTGTGAGTTGGATTGTGGAAAAATCCAGAATCCTGCTCAGCACCCCTCTGATAATTTGGAGTGTTTGGGGGGGGGGGGGGGGGTGTTTTAAGCATTACCTCATCTATATTCATGTATTCATACACAGGCTTTCAACTCTTCCCACTACTCCAGTGGACTCATCTACTCTCTGTGCCATCTTCTGATTGGCTCACAGCATATTTTCAGTGGCACCAGCTTTTTTCGAGTCCATGGATACAGCGGAATGTCGGGGAGTGGTGGCTCAGCCAATGGGAACCCAGTAGTGAATCGTGAGTTGCCCCACGGCCTCAGACGATCCCCCCCCTCTTCGCCCCCCACCCCTGCCATCCTTCTCTCGATCCCTCGCGCTCTTCTTCAGCACGCGATCTGTCCCAGTAGGAGGGTGCCAAACAAGAGGAAAAAAAAAAAAAAGAAAAAACCCGCTTCCTCCCTCATTCACACGGCCCTGAGCCTACGCCTAGACGTGCTAACCTAAGCACCATCTCCAAAACAAGCCTCAAATGTACTTCCTCATACCTCAGAACTGCCCCCCCCCCCCCCAGGAAAAAAAGAATGTATCTGTCCGTGCTGCCGGAGAGTTGTCAGAACACACCTACGCTGTGATGTTAGCTGGCGGTAACTGTTCTTAGTTATTAATTAGTGTTTAACTAACCATCATGTTAGTATTAGACCAAAAGGTATGTCTCACTGTTCAACACAGCTGCAGTGCCAGCTGCTAGGTTGCTTCCAACATGTTCATCACTGCTTAACACCAGTGTTTGCACTGAAATATGGGATAACCTTGAACTTCATTAAAAAAAAAGAAATATAAATTGGTTGAATGAATGAAGGGAATAAAGAGAGAGAATGAAGTTCACCGTTTGAGTAATCATGTAAAAAGAATAGTATCGTCCTTATTTTGGGAGTCAGAAATATTTATTGGTTTATACTGTTATTACTTAGAGTTTGGCTGATTTTGGGGCATGGAAATGCTTGTCCTTCAAACCACCTTGTTAGAGAGTGGTGTTTTTTTTTTTTTTGGGAGGGGAGGGGAGGGGTTGGGGGGTTGGGCGCGCTGGGTAGAGGTTGGCACTGTGAAGCTGGCACGCCATGGACCCAGCTCAGATACAGTGCCATAGAGGAGGCAGTAAAGCTCTACAGCAGTGTCACCAACACTGTGATACCGAAAGCTAACGGAAATGTCAAAGTGTCACACTCTTAAACTCTCTCTTTCTCTCTCTCTCTCTCTCTCTCCCTCCTCCTTTGTCTCTCTCTGCCGCCTCCTTTTTCTCTCTCCCTCTTTCTCTCTCTGTCTTTCTCTCTCTCTCCCTCTTTCTCTTTCTCTCTCTCTCTCTCTCTCTCTCTCTCTCTCTCTCTCTCTCTCTCTCTCTCTCTCTCTCTCTCTCTCTTACGTTTTCTCTCTTTCGTTTGACATACTGCTGCCTCTCTCTGTCACGCACACTCAGCCGCATTTTTTTTTTTCTTTTCGGAGAAAAACTCACCTCATGTGTTCTGTTATCCCAATAAACCACATCCCGCACCAGCCATAAACACGACATGTTTGCACACCCATTCAGATCTACCTGCATGCACTGCCCTGTAGGCGTAGCAGGACAGCCCCAACGTGGAGTTACTGAATTTGGTTCTCTGTGTTGTGGAACTGTACCGTTGACTTTCAAGATCAATGAGTATGACCTTTGGTTTATTGGTGTAACAGAAAGTGTACAGTGAGGTTTTTTTTTTTTTTTTTTTTCTTTTTCACAGAAAAACCTCCCCAATCATTTCTGGTATCCCAATAAACCCCAACGCATTCTGAGCATACACACCACATGTACACACAGCCTTTTATATATATATACACACACTGGCCCATGTCCGATAAGCCTAATGCCGCGTTACTACGTTTGTACGTATTTTAGGACTTTCACTGTGCTGTTGGCCCGCACCTTTGACCTCTAGGAACAGTTAGTATGACCTTGACTCCAGTGATGCCGTCAGTTCAGCTCTGTCTGTCTGTGTCTGTCTGTGTGTGTCTGTCTGTCTGTCTGTGTATGTGTGTTTGTCTGTCTGTATGTGCTTGTCTCTGTGTCTGTCTGTCTGTCTGTCTGTCTGTGTGTGTGTGTGTGTGTCTCTCTGTGTGTGTGTCTCTCTGTGTGTGTGTCTCTCTGTGTGTGTGTCTCTCTGTCTGTGTGTGTGTGCGTGTCTGTCTGTCTGTGTGCTTGTGTGTGCGTGTCTGTCTGTCTGTGTGCTTGTGTGTGCGTGTCTGTCTGTCTGTGTGTGTGTGTCTCTGTGTGTGTGTGTGTGTGCGTGCGTATGTGCTTGTCTCTGTGTCTGTCTGTCTGTCTGTGTGTGTGTGTGTGTGTGTGTGTCTCTCTGTGTGTGTGTCTCTCTGTGTGTGTGTGTCTGTCTGTCTGTGTGTGTGTGCGTGTCTGTCTGTCTGTGTGTGTGTGCGTGTCTGTCTGTCTGTGTGTGTGTCTGTGTGTGTGTGTGCGTGCGTATGTGCTTGTGTCTGTGTGTGTGTGTGTGTGTGTGTGTGTGTGTGTGTGTGTGTGTGCAGCTCGCTGGATCTGAAAAGCTGTAAGCGATCAGAGAAGGTGTCCTAGTTTTGACCTTCCTGCCACAGCCAGTCTCTGTCTCTAACCTGCTCTCTAAATGGCACGCGCGTGTGTGTGTGTGTGTACACCTGTGTCCGCTATGTTCCACGCTCTCTCTACACACACACACAAGCTGCCTGATATCCACACACAGATAATCCATATACTCAAGCACGTTTACCCTTAAGTTTGATATCAGATATTGTCCTGCGCAATGAGTTTTGCCTCAGCAAAGTTTCCTGTCAGGCATTCAGCGTGTATTACGTAATGTACACGCTCACACATACATGCGCACACACACACACACACACACGCACAAACTGCCGTGGTTGTTTATGTGTAACTGGCCCAGATCATGCTTTCCTTCCTCCTTCTGTGTGTGTGCGTGTGCGTGTGTGTGTGTGTGTGTGTGTCACCGTGTGGCTCTTGGCAGAGGTATCATGGGTAGTTCTCGTTATTTGCGCTGTCCCACATACATACTCTCCACGCTGTGAAAATTAAAGGAAAAAAAAAAACAGAAAAGAAACGCTCGACTCTGCTTAAGCACCGTGTTCAGCCAATGGGGAAGGCTTTACTCCCAGTTCCTTGTGAAGAGCAAGGAAATCACTTATAGAAGAACAGTGAGCTGTGGGTGTGTGGGTCAGGTGAAAAGACCATCTGTATCACTTACAGAAGAGCGGTAAACTCTAGGGGTACCGGTCAGGCGGAGGCTGATCGATAGTCGCTAACTCCCTCTCTGTCGGACGCGGTGTATTTCAGCAGCCCCTCTAATCTTGGACCTGTTATCCGTAGAAAGAGGGTTTAGCTACAGCGGTGTTCTGATTGATATATCTTTGTGTGTGTGTTTTCCTCCACCTCCACGGGCATCGCGGTGCTAGATCTTTAACACGGCCAGATAAGCGGCAGCTCGCATAAACGTCGTCGGATTAGCGTTCTCGGGCTACCGCGTACCGCTTCAGCTCTTGGTTTTCCGGAAGATTCTCCACATACGCTTCACCAGTGTAGACATCCAGTTTGACATGTGTGGTATTGGTCTGTCAGAAGGGGAACATATAGCATGTCTGTCATATCAGGTGTAAGATCTCTCTCTTCAGTGGTAGAGAAACCTTGACATGGGTTTGGACTTGAGTATGGGAAAGCGATGATTGCCTTATCAGTGTGAGAATGTGTGTGTGTGTGTGTGTGTGTGTGTGTGTGTGTCTTGGTATGTGAGGTTTCTGTGCGTGTATCTTATCTGATAGTCAGACAGTGACATGCCAGGTGGATTTGAATGCTGGATTTGATGCCACACATTTCTCTCTCTCTCTCTCTCTCTCTCTCTCTGTGTTTCTGTCTCTCTCTCTCTCTCTCTCTCTCTCTCTCTCTCTCTTTCTCTTTCCCCTCTCTTACTTTCTCGTTTTCTTTTTCTTTGGAAGACTGTTTAGGTGTAAAACATACATTGAAGGATTGTCATGTTAACGCAGGACTTAACTCAAAAGATTTCTCCTTTTTGTCACCCCCCCCCCCCTCCTTTGTGGACATTTCAAAAACCCGACTTTGTCTGTGTTTTTATAATGGCACTTTTTGATGTGTTTTGTGGTGTCTTGGTTACAGGCTTTGAAAGTGAGGCAGATCTGTAGCTACTCGAAATGAAATTTAGAAATGCAGGAGCAGAGAGAGACAGAGACAGAGAGAGAGAGAGAGATGCAGTGCTATGGTAATACTAACCTGGCAGTGTTGTGCTGCAGTAGCATGTGAAAGGGGAGCTTTTTTTTTTTTTTCCTCAGACGTGCAGTGCTGGTGAGACTGGAAGCTTTTTTAGGTTTCTAGGTATCGGTTAGCAGGTAATCTCTGAGGAGCCCCCTCTGACAGTGTGGTGGCTTGATTTGTGTGGGAAACTGTGTTTTCTCTCCATAAACGTTAAGATGCGCGCTCCACTCTGTGCTTTTCTAAGAATCAACCCGCTGCTTCACCAAATAACGTTACACACACACACACACACACACACACACTGGCAGTACATCAACAGTCCTATCTCAGCCAACCATGCAGGGCTGAGTTGATAAGAAAGAAATCAACTCAAGAATTGTTTTACGAAGATCAAGCGTTACTTAAACACTTCGTACCCTCTCTGTTGTTTTAAGGAGACAAACCAGGCTGTGTCAGTTATGGGCTTTTTACAGTTTGTGATTTGGGTTTTTGTTTTTGTCCCATCTGTTCTGCATTTTTAAAGTTTAACGCGTGTTTGGCGTCTTCATTTCCCTCATTTTATGGGTCGTTGGTTGCTGCTGTTATCGCTTCTCATCTGTATGTTTTCCATAACCCGCGATGATCACTTGAAGTCCGTGTCTTATTGAAGACGCCTGACCGTGTTCGCAGACCCGGAGCCCCTGTGCTCAGGCCTCAGCGCGCTGTGCTCCTAACGAATTATAAGAATTAGCGCGTCCGTCGGGAAACAGGCCAGAGGGCACTTTTAAAATAAGGCTATTTAAAAAGCTATTCAGAAAGGAGAGTCGCTCTCTGTTCATTTCATTCTTGTTGGGGTTTTGGGGTTTTTTTTTGTTTTGTTTTTTTTTTTTTTTGAAAGCGCTGGTTAGCAGAAAGCCTGTATTGCGCCATTAGGGAATTGGGTAAGAGCAGGCGGGAGTCCACGCGCTGCTGGAGCCGAACGCTGAACCAGAGGTATTCCCGTAAGCAGGCTGCCGCTGTGGGGAGGGCAGGGTGGGACCCGAGGGGGGGGGGGGGGCATTTTGGGGACATCTGGTGCGGCAGTTCCTCTGCACAGGAAACCGCACGGCATCTTGGGGGGGGGGAGGGGGGCATCGACGAGGGCTTTTGTGGGCACATCTGGGGGTTAGAGGGTTAATGAAATACCAAGAGGAAATCAGAAAGAGGTGACGGCAGAATGAGTCTTGCGTGGCTTTTTTCTTTTTGTTTTGTTTTTTTTTTTGTTTTTGAGAAGGTCTTCGCTTGACTCTGTGTTTCAGCCAGGCCGTTCTGTCCCTCTCTCTCTCTCTCTCCGTTTTTTCTGTCCCTAATCTTACATTCTCTTCATTCGTTTTTTTTTTGTCTTCAGGTACCTCGACATGGGGAACCTCCTCAAAGTTTTGACCTGCACAGATCTCGAACAGGAGCCCAACTTTTTCCTCGATTTTGAAAGTAAGATTATTAAAAAAAACCAACAACAAACTCACTCACTCTCACTCACTCACTCATTATCTAAGCCGCTTATCCTAATTAGGGCCATGGTGTGTGGGTATGTGTGTGTGTGTGTGTGTGTGTGTGTGTGGGGGGGGGGGTGCTAGAGCCCATCCCAGCATTCATTGGGCGAAAGACTGGGAAACACCCTGGACAGGTAGCCGGTCCACCGCAGAAAACAAAAGATAAAAGCAAAGATTCCCTCCTAAGTGTTTCCATGTTCTTCCACCTTTGATCCATCAGACACACTCTCTTGCTCTTGTCCAGTTTAGCTGCTTTGAGCCTTTGTCTCAGTCTCAGTATGTGTGTTGCCTGTGCTGGTGTAGTGCAGTAGGGAGGGCATACCCAGAGCTTTGTTTTTAGCAGGGCTTCTGCTTTGGCTGACTGAGAGTGGTTGAGCTGAGGTCATTGCTGCACCACAATGCCAGCTTACACCGTATTAACTTAAATGGCCTGTCTGCCAAGCAGCCGGCTCCTGGGTGGCACTCGACACTCGACGGTATCTTTACTCTCCCCGTCCCTGGAGACCGACATATCAACACACACACACACACACACACACAAACAGGTGCGCCAAGTAAGAGAGAGAAAGACACGGAGACAGACACACACACACACACACTCTCTCTCAACATTACACGCAGACTGCTCTCCTAGAATGAGATTACTTCCTATCTCTATCCATTTCCCAAGTGGTGCTTTAGGGTGTGTCTGAAATGGGCATTGAGAGAGGGAGAGAGACAGACAGACAAAGAGAGAGAGAGGGAGGGGGAGGGAGAGGAGGAAGAAGAAGAAGAAAGGAGGAACTAGCTTAAGAATTTTCCATCCATACCCACAGACCCACCCCTGAGTTTTCCAAAATCTGCTAGGCCCCTCATCGGTTTTGACAGGGTGCGGTTTCTGTGGTCTCAGGCAGGAGGCAGTAGTGAGTCAGTGCTGTAGCAAGGCTGTTAAACCACAAAGCGGAAGGACCTTCCTATAGGAACCGACCCTATGGTCTCAGATTCATGATAAGGTTACATAACGGCGGGGCAGTGGCGAATGAAGACATGCTCCCACATATACGAACACACATACACACACACACACACACACACACACACACACACACACACACACATACATACACATACACACACACACACATACACACACACACACACACACACACACACACACACACACATATGTACAGGAAGGGTTTGAAGCTCCTCAAACCCAGGAATACAAGCGCTATACCATTACTTATCTTCTAAAACAGCCCTCCACACACACAAACTGCTCTGCCAATGGCTTGGCCAAGCGCACGGCATCCGAATGCTTAGTCAGACGGGTGTCGGCCTATAAAAGGTATTTTAAGGCCTTAAAGTTCAAAGGCAGGAATGCTCCACTGAGGTTTCTCCTCAGATGTGGTGCCTGAACTTTTCCACAGTTTAAAATTCCTCACTCTCTTTAGGAAAAAAAAAAACAAAAAAAAACACACACACACAGAGACAAACCACCCCGAATGACAGCAGTTTTTAACTGTGGCTTCTTCTGCTCCTGCCTTGACTAAAGTAATTCTCTCTGACTCCCAAACCAAACTGCCAGGACAGTGTCAGGGCTACACAAACCAGGGAGGGGGGTGTGGTGATAGACAAGCTTGATGGGTGGAGGGGGGGGGGGGGTTGTATCGACAGCCGATCTTCGCTACC
The DNA here is from genome assembly GCF_902362185.1 of Chanos chanos. NCBI lineage: Eukaryota > Metazoa > Chordata > Actinopteri > Gonorynchiformes > Chanidae > Chanos > Chanos chanos. The sequence goes on along the minus strand of NC_044497.1, from coordinate 7,238,173 downwards.
TTAGTTTGAGTACGGCTTATCGCTCTCATTTACAACCAGATCCGGCCAGTGCGATAAAATGCCCATTTCTGTCCAAATAATTTCCATCTTTAAGGTTTAAAAAAAGCGGATGGCATCAGATATAAATCATCATAAACAATGAAGACAAACTCTTACTTTGAAAGGTAATAGGGTTTTTTTTTTTACTCTATCCAAAAAAAAGGGTGAATGTGTGATGTTTTTGAAGAGGAAGAAGACTTTGCATTAAATGTTAAAATAAAACACACACACACACACACACACAAGCTTTCCTGTTGACGTGAGACGCAGTAATGCCACCCCTCTCTCTCTGTGCCTAGACCGTCGACCTCTGCTGAATGAATCTCCGTTTGCTCGTTTCTGACTCTTTGGCCCACTTGCTTTTCCAGATGCCCAGCCCACAGACGCAGAGAGGGAAGTCTGGGAAGAAGTGGACGTCGTCCTGAAGGACGCCCGCGCCATCCTGGACGAGCTGCAAGCGTACAAAGGAGCAGGGCAGGAAATCCGAGAGGTACGGGACCGCTCGCTACACGCTCGCGCACACGCACCCGTGCACAGACGCGCGGAGAGAGAGTTACTTCAAATGAAAAAAACAAAAAAAGGGGGGGATATTTTCAAGCTCCAGAATTATTTTGGCCTGAGTCCAACACTTGCACAAGAACCTACGCAAAAATGCCCATAAGCCACGAAATACGTTTTGTTTTTTTGTTTTTTTAAAATCATCTCAACGGCACAAAATAGGTCATGCCACCCAGATGATGTGGTACAGAGCTGTCTGTGTGGAGTGACATTCTCTGGAAATTCTCCAATCTCACATCTACTCATGCTTAGCTAAGGGTGAGTGTCAGCTTGATGGACTACTCAGGTTGCCATGGATACTGTTGCTGTACAAATACAGTTGCCATGGCAGATTTGCTCTGGCAGCTTGTGTTGAGTAGAATTGAAAAATGTCCTTTTTCATTTTCACCCAGCCATTTATCTCAAAGACAAATTAAATACGCTCTTTCATTTTTCAATCGAGTTAACATGTTCGGTCGAAATGAGAAGAACATGTATGTCTATAAAGGTTATGAAACAGTTGGTTTTATGTAATGTTCTGGTGAGCGACAGGGACACATGATATAATGCCATGAATCATCCGTGTTGAGCCCTTATTGTGACACGCGTGTGATGTTAGACAAATTATTAGGTGATTTATCGCATCTAATGGGTTCTCGTGGAGTGTTTTGAGAGAAGTGTCTGATCTCCTGCTCTGGTTTCCTAGGCGATCCAGAATCCAAACGATGAGGCGTTACAGGAACAAGCATGGGCAGCAGTGGTTCCGCTGGTGGGGAAACTAAAGAAGTTCTATGAGTTCTCACAGAGATTAGGTGAGTCCAAACACCCCCTCATTAGAGACACTGGGCTCTCTCTCTCTCTCTCTCTCTCTCTCTCTCTCTCTCTCTCTCTCTCTCTCATGTCAGTTTAACCACTTTTCCTTCTCTCTGTGGGAATGGGATGAATGTAGGAGGTGAGTGGGTGATGTCTGAACATCTGCCTGATGCATCGTTCGATTTGGTTACTTGGCTCTGAACGTTTTAGGAAATCTAAATCATTTTAAATATGAGATGTGCTAGACCCTAAATATCTGGTGTTTTGGATGGTGGAGTTGTGAGGGGGGTTTTTTTCTTTTTCTTTTTTTTTTAATAATTGCTGCTTAGAACATCAGTTCTGAGAAATCATCGAGACACACCCACTGACACACACACACACACACACACACACACACACACACACACACACACACACACACTCAATTTACAATTCACAGTCTGAATTCACACGTAATGTGAAACTGTTCACCACACTTATCCCTTTGTTCACACTACACTCTGTATACTCAGTCATTCTGTCACTATTGCTCTTTGTGTGTGTGTGTGTGTGTTTTGTTTTAAAAGCTTGGAAATGCCACAGACCAACCATTTTCCATTTCTTGTCGCCTTGTTAGCATTGCACAGCGTCTGGTCTTGACCTAAACAGAGGTCGGACTTTGTCCGGGACACGGTCTGGAGGTTGGTCGTGAGGGCATCGTCGGTGCGTGTGATGCTCTTAACAGCGTTGCCGACACAGACACAGAGACAGAGACGGAGAGAGAGAGGGGCCCAGCCTTACCCCCGGCACTCTGAACCTCACCCTCATAATCCCCATAATGCCCTTAGAACACAGTCAGTGAACAGACCCCCGTTACCACCCCCCCCCCCAAGCCAGACTGCCAGGGCCAGCCCTAGCCAGCGTTATGTAACGAACTAGGTCAGCTCTTATTCCCGCGCCTTCCACCTCACTGCTCCAAACTCTCTCCTGGCGGGTCTTCATGCCTGACATGCTACGCTAAGCTCCTCTGGCTGGCGGGATTATTTTTTTTTTTTTTTTTTTTTTCCTTTTGCACCAACAGAGCTAATGTCTTCTCTGGATAAAGGTTTATAATTAAGCACCCATAGAGTGGGTGTATGGCTTCGAGAAGAATGCCGCTGAATGGACATTATTACCATAGAGAAAAGAAATTTCTAGAAATGTGTCATAAGTTTGGAGAATTGGTCGCTGTATAGGTCAAATGTCACGATGCATTCTTTTCATCGGCTGTGTCGTATTCCTGTGAAGATAATAGGTTCTGGGCTTTTATTTGCTGCATGTCCATGTTCGTACATTGTGTACGGGTCTAACGTATTGGGGTGGGGGGGGGGGGGGGGGGGGGGGTTGATCTGTTCACTCTTTCTAGGTGTGGGGTGAAACCTCGTCGTTTTCCAACCTTCTCCATATCTGCGACTCTCTCCGCGCCTGTGCTGTGGCGGTCTGCTCTTTCACTTGCCTGAGATCTGATGGGACGTGACATTCCTTCCATCCCCTCTTCTCCCTCGTTTCCCGGGACGCTCGACGTCGCTCTCTAAAAGCCGCCCGTCTCAAACCGTGTTTTGACTGGGCCAGGAAAAGTGCAATTCCTTGGCCATTTTTAATCAGGCCTTCCCACCCCCCCCCCCCCCCCCCCCCCCCACCCCAGCCCATTGCTGTACTCAGCAAAGCAGATGGAGCTCATTACTGATTCTGCTCATTTTAGCGTAATACGCCGTAGCACGATAACCAGATACTCTCAGATCGCTGGCCCCCGTAAAGACTCAGTCTCTCCGGGCCAGGAGGTTGGACGGCCCCGCAGAATCACTGAGGGAGACAACGTTCAAACGTTCGGAAGGACGTAACCACGGTGACGCGCCGCCAGAACTCCCAGTCCCTCTGAAGAGAGCCGAACACGCGTTTAGCTCCTAGCAAAATAAGCATTCAGCTGTTGATGTAATATATAAAAAAAAAAAGCTTACCTTCAGTCATTCCGCTGTTCCTTTTACACAAGACCAGTTTGTTGAAGTTTGTTGAAAGAAGTAGTTATTTGATTTGGACTCATTGAATCATTGAATTAATGCTCCTCAGACAATAATACCAGTGGAGACTAGGGCTAGAGGCAATGCAGGAAAGCCAGCAGGTTTCCAGTTTCCCAGCACCGATTGTCAGAATTCTCCAGTGACCCAGAGCTGGTGGAACTCCGCCGGTCGGACGAGGAAATTGACTTTTTTATTCTCTCTCTCTCCACACGTACACATTTAACCGTGTCTCTTTTATCCACACAAGGAATATTATAGTCGCGTTGGAGTTTTGATGTAAAAGTGAAGAAAGGAGAGAAGAAACAGAATTGCTTTGCTGAATCAGTTCCCTGCCTGTCGAGACGTTTTAAATTTCATGAGCCCGAGACACGTAATTGAGATTAGAATGAATCAGAAACCGGAGTGGGTCACACAGGAGAAGCGTACGCTGGTTTCACACACCGCTTGTAGAATAAACACAGTTACTGCGGAACAGCTTTGTGTTGTATAATCTAATCGATCTATCAGTCCGCATGCACCCCCTGTGAAGTCAAACAAGGATTGACGACCCTTTGGGCGCTGAGTTAAGGGTGTCTTATTTCTTTATGGATCTGCTGTGTGTGTGTGTGTGTGAGTGTGTGTGTGTGTGTGTGTGTGTGTGTGGCAGCGGCTATATGGAATATAGATAGGTGTGTGTGTGTGTGTGTGCGTGTCTGTGTGTGAGTATGAGAGATTATGCACAGCTCCTGGCTGATTATTGTATGAGAGATGTTTATCATAGAGTCCAGAGAATGCAGAGATGTTCCATAGAACCTCTGTCCCTGAACAGCTGTTGTACTAGCCTTTCATTTCTTCACGAGCGCAAAGAGTTTTCACTCACGGAGCCAGACGTGGTTCTTAGTCACCAAGCTGTGTCCGTCTCCCCGAACTCATCTTCTCACTCTACTCTACATAAAGACATCTTTGTTCATCCTTTAAATTTTCCATCCTTTCAAAACTCAGCCCTTCGTTTGAAAACACATCTGGTAACCGAAATCTATATTTCAGGCCAGTTGTCCCAGTGCCTGGCATACGCAGCGGTGTAACCATACATAAGAAACTGGGCTGAGGTCTTTGCCTTGCGTTTTTGGTCTGACAGAAGCCGCACTGCACAGTCTCCTGAGGGCCTTGACGGGCGAGACCTACGAGGACCCCACCACCCACCTGGAGCGGGAACAGGCCCTGGCCAAACAGTTCGCCGAAATCCTGCACTTCACGCTACGCTTCGACGAACTCAAGGTACGAACACCTCTCACACCTGTCATCAGAACAACCCCAGAATCAGAATTAGCTGGAAAAAAAAAAACCCTCGTCCAAAATCTTACGTCGACTGCCCCCTCGTCCCCACTGTGAGGTGAAAGGTCAGCCCCACCGGCATCTCGTGACTCCTCACAGAACGACGTCATCATTAACGTACACGGTGAGGAAAGTGAGCTGGTTAGAACGCTCTCCCTAAACGTCAATCCAATTGACTTGTTGCTCTCTGTAAAATTGGTCTGGCATTATTGGCAGTTGGAGTATTGGCTAAGAACTGTTTATTCAACACAGATATAGGTCTGTTTGATGGCAACTCTCGAAGTTTCAGTTAGGTTTACATGAAACTGTGGTTTTGAGGTTGAATGCGTCAAGTTGCTGAGTTGAAATGTGAACTGTGTATCCAACCCTGAGACCTGCTGGTCATTCATTACCGCATCATATGGAGCTTTTCTGAGCTTTTGTCCTCTGAGAGACACAAGTGACCAGGGTGTTATGGCTTAACGAGCTCTTAATCCACACTAATTACATGCTAATAAGATTAGAGATAGGCTAAAGAATGGATAATTAGTTTTCAATTGTTCACTACGATGCACGTTGTCCGAGCATTTTGCGCAATCACTCTGTGACTGAAATGAACTGTTTTCCGACTCATTCTCAAGTTTTTTTTTTTTTGTTTTTTTTTTTTAAACTCTGTCTTTTTCCACATGCGCTGTGTATATTTCGCCTAGAAGTACTGCAGGAGCATAAAGCAATGTTTATAAGGCTTAACCTGTTATGGTTGTCTTTATAAAGAGTGTTGGGTTAAAGCCTGCAGGTCCTGTTATCAAGGTTACCCTGCCCATGTCTCGTGGTTTCACTGGAGGAGCTCGAAAAGTTGCCTGCATGTCTGGATCTTAGCTGATACTTCTTTAAAAGGCTGACTAGTGCTCCAGCCCGCGCGTCCGCGGGAGTCCACCTCATATCTGTCAGGGACGATCACATCACCTCTCCTCCTTCTTTTGCCTTGTTAGGTCGCTCTGTCTCTCTCTCTCTCTCTCTCTCTCTCTCTCTCTCTCTCTCTCTCGCCTCTTATACACAACCCCACACTGTCATCCCCCAGGCACTAAGCTTAGATGCCCCATTTAAAACCCCCTCTTTCAGAAAGGGTGATAAAAGGGGTGGTGGTGTTGGGGGGGGGGGGGGGCAAGGTGCCATGCCAGCCTCCATTTATCCATTCCTCCCCTCTTTGCCTGGCACCCCGGTGCTCTGACCTAGTTTAGCCAGCCAGCGCTTTTAATGCCACTCCGCGCGCTCAGATGGGCTTGCTAGGTTGGCACTAACGTGTACGTAATGCGGGCACAGACTGAATACCAGTCCGAAGGGCCAGGGGCTCCACGCTAATGCTACAGTTAGCGTCGCGGAGGCAAAAGGCGAATGCTGCTGTGTACAAATCATTATGTTGACTTTTTTTTTTTTTTTTTTTTTTTTTTATGATTAGTGAAGATTATTTCATAAATTAGCAGGCAGAAGGAGAGAGAGAGAGAGAGAGAGCGATATCTCTTCATCCAGCTTAGTTAGCTTCCGTATTGGTGGTTTGATCACCTCAATAAATGATCTCGAGATAAACAAGGCCTACTTCTCCATACCTGTTTGTTTGTTTGTAGACTTCTTAAGGTTAATGCAATGCATTTATAAGGATGTAAATTTGTGAATGAGTCGAACTGACACAAGTGGGATCATTTGGAATAATTAGATTTGAAGAGAAACGCTGAAACAAGTCCTCAGGCAATTAATGACCCTCTAACGTGATGCCCATCCAACACAAGCCTAAAGAGGTCACCCTGTCACCTGACCTTTGACCTCTAAGCCAGCCACGCTCCAGACTCTCTTGGGATTACTGTCGAGTGCCATCTCGCCGCTTGTCTGGTTGTCTACCCCCCCCACCCCCTCGAACTCCCTCCCCCTTCTGATCAGAGTGCATCTCTCTTTCTCTCTCATTAAATTTTATACTATGTTGTTTATTCTCCTGTCAGAATCTCCAGATCTACTGTACTGACAGAGAAACTGCCAACTGGAACAAATAGATTCAAACAAGCCGGCCATTGACAAGGGATAGGCCCGTTTTGACAGTTTAACCTAACGCGAAAACCACTCCAGGAAAACGCAAGCTAATCCTATCAATGTCTTCTTTCATTTCCCCCTGTCCTCTGGCTATGTCTACTTCTTGTTTGTCAAAACCTTCTGAAAGGGAAAGGTTTTTATGCATTTAGCATTAAGGTTACTGCTGCTGGCTTGTAGAAGAATGGCCTCCAGAGCATCTCGTATGAAACACTCACACACACGCGCGCGCACACACACACACACACACCAAAACTGGTATCTTTATGTTAATAATTAGTGTCATGTTAAATTCTCTTCTAGATGACGAATCCCGCTATTCAGAATGACTTCAGTTACTACAGGAGGACCCTGAACCGCATGCGAATCAATAATGTACCGGTGAGTACGCTCCCAAACCAAAACGCGCTCCCCACTGCTGCACTCCCCCCCCCCCCCCACCTCCCACCTCCCACTTCTCTCTCGCCTCACTCTGTTCTGAATGCCTCTCTCCTCCATCCCTCTCTTTTTCATTTCTCCTCTGTTCTTTCCTCTCCTGCTCCTGTTCACTCCTTCCTCTCTGTGTAAGAGACAGCTTACAGAGGGACTTTAAACCGCTCAATAACAGCAGCGGGCTGAAAACACTCTGCAACCCCAGCGGGACACTAACCCAAACAGGAAGTGTTTTCTCCCTCGGGGTCAGGGAATTTGGGGTGCTCAGCGGAGCGCACTGAGGTGCAGCCAGCAACATACACCAACACCTGATTTGAGGTCACAGAGAGAGACAGACAGACACACACACACACATACATACACACCCCATGGGAAATCATGGTCTCTCCAGAGTCAGCAGCTAACCCAGAGACGAGCTAAAGGCTGAAGGCAGAGCATGCTGCTCTGCGAAGCGGTGCTGGTATTCCCCCTGCCATACCCCGAACTCAGTGACCCCTGTTGCTAGGGTGCCTTCCGTGGGTCCCTGTACAGTGGGAGATCTTACTAAGCCACTCTCTTGCACTCTCAACATCTGGCACCTCCCTCGCGTTTGACCAGTGTTTTTACTCAGTCACAGATGCTCAGATACGGAGAGCAGAGATGTCATTTGTATGCTGGTGCTGTTTGCGAGATGTGCTCATCCACAAAATTATGCAATTGCTTTAAGAGGGTAAACAAAAGCTGCTGTTTTGTTTAGATTATAGTCTGGCTGAGCAGATTTGGTTGGACTGCGTGGAGAGGTTCACCTACAGTGAGAGCAGAACAGCCTGGCTTTAGACACAAGCAGACAGACAGAGAACGAGACAGACACACAGACAGACAGAGAAGGAGACAGACACACAGACAGAGACAGACAGACAGAGAGAGAGAGAGTTCCTGTGTCATGCTGCTGAAGACAGAAGACATTTACCACTATCTCTCCAGAGCTCTTTGAATTATCCAGCGTTTCTTTAGGGAATGAAATGAGTCAAACTCTCTGTGTCACTGACTCTGCCCAGACCTCACGCCTCCCCCAGCTTACACCGCCCATTAAGCAAACGCACCGCTTCCGGAGCCTTCCGTCGTTTTTTTCGCCGGCCAAGCCAGCGCAATAGCCGTCTGAACTGTCACTCAAGAGGACTTGGCAATCGGGTGTAGAAATGTTACTGTGTCAATTTAAGAAATAAGGCTGACATTTCATCACTTGTCTATTGGAGTGGAACATTTCAGAAAACACCACTTCATTTTAAATGAATCATTTTTTGATGAAGTGTATTTTAATAATCCATTAGGCTCGCTCTTCCCCTGAGAAACGGGGACAGATTCAGAGGCCGTTATTCATCCTCTCTGAAACAGATTCATCTTTTCATCCTTTGCTTAGTAAGCGTTAGCACCTAAGGGCAGACATGTCTGCTGAGAATACCATCGCTGTCGAATTTTGATGTTCACGGAATATGTGTATTACTGTTGAATTTGTGATGCAGTGTTCATGACTATTTTTTTATATTGTCATCTCCAAAGCTTTCTACCTTTTTTTTTTTTTTCCTTTCCTCTCCTCCTGTCTTTTTTTTTTCCATGTCATTTAATAATTAAAGAAATGCGTTGTTTTTTTTTATTATATCTTTTTTCCTACTCTTGCAGGCTGAGGGAGAGAATGAAGTCAACAACGAATTAGCCAATCGGATATCTTTGTTTTACGCCGATGCCACGCCCATGCTAAAGACGTTAAGCGACGGCACGACAAAGTTTGTGTCTGAGGTAAAGTCAGCATGTCAGTCAGAAAAACCCAAAAACCCTCACACCAGTCTGATTTTGACATCCGCCTAAAATACATTCACCTCTTGAACTGAAATAATGTAGGTTAAATTTATGTTTTCTCGTTTTGTGAATGCTAACTTGTTAACTCCTCTCTTTGCGTGTGTGTGTCTGCTTGCGTGCGTGTGTATGTGCGCGTGTGTCTGTGTTCACTTGCCAGAACAAGAACTTACCAATAGAAAATACAACTGACGTGTTGAGTACTATGGCGAGTGTGTGTAAAGTCATGCTTGAAACACCGTAAGTCACCTGTTCCTCTATTTGGTCTTATGACAGAAAACAGAGTTGAATGAAGCCTCTCTAAATGAAAGCTTTGTTATTTAAAAAGAGGAACAGCAGCTCTTCACATCAAAATCGGCCTCTCTCAGTTATGTATATTTGGATGTCTGTAACCATGACTCGGATTATTTCGTAATTGCCGCTGCACCGTTGTTATGTGTGTCTCTGATTGGTTGCCGCACCGTTGTCATGTGCGTCTCTGATTGGTTGCTGCACCGATGTCATGTGCGTTTCTGATTGGTTGCTGTGGCGTTGTCGTTCAGAGAGTACCGAAGCCGTTTCACCAGTGAGGACACAGTTTCCTTCTGTCTGAGGGTTATGGTGGGACTCATCATTCTCTATGACTACGTCCATCCTGTTGGAGCCTTCGCCAAGTCCTCCAAAATAGATGTAAGTGCAGGTTCTTCGAGATTAAAGTCAAACTAAGACAACCTTCTGTATCTCTTATGGACTTTGTGTCAGGTTCTGGAACTGTGTGGATTTTATTTATTTTTTGTGGAACGTTGACGTCGTGGTAACTATTCTGAGATTGGTGGTTGTGAATGGGGCGATTATGATGTCACGATGACTGTGGTAACCTGTGGGTTCTGTCTTTGAACAGATGAAGGGCTGCATTAAGGTTCTCAGAGACCAGCCTCCTAACAGCGTGGAAGGCCTTCTCAACGCTCTCAGGTAGAGGTTTCCTCTCTCAGTCGTCCTCAAAACAAACTCGCCCAATCCCCCACACCTGGCTATGTAGAACCAACCTGCCCAATCCCACACACCCAGCTATGTAGAACCAACCTGCCCAATCACTCACACCCAGCTATGTAGAACCAACCTGCCCAATCACACACACCCAGCTATGTAGAACCAACCTGCCCAATCACACACACCCGGCTATGTAGAACCAACCTGCCCAATCACACACACCCGGCTACATAGAACCAACCTGCCAAATCCCATACACACGGCTATGTAGAACCAACCTGCCCAATCCCACACACCCAGCTATGTAGAACCAACCTGCCCAATCACACACACCCGGCTATGTAGAACCAACCTGCCCAATCCCACACACACGGCTATGTAGAACCAACCTGCCCAATCCCACACACACGGCTATGTAGAACCAACCTGCCCAATCACACACACCCGGCTACATAGAACCAACCTGCCAAATCCCATACACACGGCTATGTAGAACCAACCTGCCCAATCACACACACCCGGCTACATAGAACCAACCTGCCAAATCCCATACACCCGGCTATGTAGAACCAACCTGCCCAATCACACACACCCAGCTATGTAGAACCAACCTGCCCAATCCCACACACCCGGCTATGTAGAACCAACCTGCCCAATCCCACACACCCGGCTATGTAGAACCAACCTGCCCAATCCCACACACGGCTATGTAGAACCAACCTGCCCAATCCCACACACCCGGCTATGTAGAACCAACCTGCCCAATCACACACACCCAGCTATGTAGAACCAACCTGCCCAATCCCACCCACCCGGCTATGTAGAACCAACCTGCCCAATCACACACACCCAGCTATGTAGAACCAACCTGCCTAATCACACACACCCAGCTATGTAAAACCAACCTGCCCAATCCCACACACACGGCTATGTAGAACCAACCTGCCAAATCACACACGCCCAATGATGTAGAACCAACCTGCCCAATCCCACACACACGGCTATGTAGAACCAACCTGCCCAATCCCACACACGCGGCTATGTAGAACCAGCTGGCCCAATCCCACACACAAGGCTATGTAGAACCAACCTGCATTAACTGAGGAAGCCCATTGACTTTCCCTGACATGTTTCAGTTTGTACACAGACAGCAAATTTTTTAAAAAGGACGCCCTTTTCATGTACTTTTTCTAGATCTTTCTAGATCTGCAACAGGGCAGGCACGCAGTGGTCTGGTGTTGGAAGTCTTAAAGATTGATCAGGGTGTCATGTATGAGTAAACGTGATGTCTTGTCTCCCTGCAGGTACACAACAAAACATTTGAACGATGAATCCACCGCGAAGACCATTAAATCCATGTTGCAGTGAGATCCGACTCTGGGACGAACCGCTGGCCTCAGGCAGTCGTTCAGAGGACCCGTCGCCCCGAACGACAGCAATGCACAGAATGTGGGGGGGGGGGGGGGTTGTTATGTTTTTTTTTATTTTGTTTTTCTTTTTTTTTCATTCTTTTTTTTTCCTTTAAAAAAAAGACGTGAAAATTAGACTTTCTCTCCTCTCTCCGCATCTTTTTACAAATCGAATGCTACTGCCGTTATGTGTGTGAGTTTATTTTTTTGTGCCAAAATAACGGTTTTGCTGAAATCTGAGTTTTTAACAATTCCGGGAAAAAGGCCATGCAACATATGGCAGCTATGAAAGCATTGTTTAGGTTTGTTTGTTTTTTTTTTTGTTTGTTTGTTCTATTTTAAATTAGCTTGATTCCCTACTTAAGGGAGGGAGAGTGTTTTGACTTGAAAATTTAAAAAAAACAAAAAAAAAACATATATAGAGAGAAATATATATATTATTATTTTTGTTTGAATTAATATTTAATAAGATGTCCTTTGCATGACAAAATTATGTCTTTTTCCCCCTCCTCTATTTAAAAACTAATGTTTCAAATTTTCTTTTGCCTGATTGTGTGTAAATCCATTGAGGAAAAAAAATGTTAAATTATGTTTTTTTGCTATTCAAATGGTACTCATCAAAATGGACTTAATTAATGCTACAAAAAAATTATAGCGCTGTTCAAGTTTTATATTTTTATAGTACTTGATTTATGTCTGGGATTTTTTTTTTTTTTTCATAGTTGTGTTCGTGATTTGAATTTGTTCTCTCATTTTTAAGAACTAACTTTCAAACTGTGATGTGTGTAAATCTGATGTCAGATTTATAGTGGCTGTTATGTCGTAAATGGGAGGAAGTAATATTAATAAAAAAAAAAAAAAGAAGCTTTCATTTTTGTAACTCTTTGTCTGTGTGTCTGTTTTTATTTTTATGCATTTATTATTGTCCCTCTCAATGTCTAAGAGAACACTGTCTGTGTCTGTGAGAAGTCCCGTGGTTGTAAGCACTGATTAAACATGCGACGGACACACGTAGAGGGGATTGATGCAAAGGCAGAAGGAGGGATGTAAAGGGGTGTGGTTCTGAATCTGGTTGGTTAGCAAGGTTCTGCAGTCACTAAGGGCAAAGATAAAGGTCAGAGGAAGAAAGAGAGAGAGAGAGAGAGAGAGAGATGGGGTGTTGCCCAGGGTGGACGCTGCAGTAGGCTCTGCATTATGTCAGTAAACACATGGGGTCAGAGAGAGTGAGGGAGGCCCATAGTGTGTGTGTGTCTGTGTCTTTGTGCGTGTGTGTGATGTTGGGTGTGTCCAGAGTCTCTGCAGTATTATTAAGCTTAGGGAGGGAGAGAGGAGAAGTGAGGGAGATGGTTCTAACACTGCGTGGACCTACCTCCTCTGCAGCATCAGGAGCAATGTGTAAGAAAAAAAAAGACAGAGAGAGAGAGGGGGGGGGCATAGAAGGGTAGATTTGTTGGAGAAGAGAGCGCTGTATGTGGCCGTCTTCCAGTAACCGGCTACGTTGGAATTGATAAAGTTGGATTTTGTCATGACAACCGTATCTAAAGGACTCTGTTCTCCAACGTAATAACAACAGTGTTGGCTCAGTAAACGAATCAATGTGTGGACGCGCAGTCTGAGAGAAGCCTACGGGCTCACCTTTTTAGGTTTGCATTAGAGCATTAGAGTTGTCAATATTTTATCATGCTCATACAATTTTAATCCTTCTGTAAAACTGAAATCATATCACAGTTCTGTTGCAGGAAACCAACTCCTACCAGCAGTTATATGATCTGGACCATATACTCACACAAAAATTCTTTGATTGTAGAGGAAACCTGTCAAGTACAGCAAGTATTTCATAAACGTATCAAAGAATTTTATACATGTTGTATCCATTTTTTCTACTCTTGCCCACGCTGATTACAAAATTCCAAGCTGTGTGTGGTCCCAGGAACCAAACCTGTACAGAACTCCGTTCTGGCCTCCCAACTCTAGTTTCTAGAACATTCTAGTGACTAGCGTACAATTCTTAGTGTGCTTCAGCAGACAGAAAAATGCATCGTGGATGCTGAAGTTTCCGTCACATAGACATTATCTTGGCCGGCATATCATATCAGGTTTTTTTTGGTTTTTTTTTCTCGGTCCCTTCACCTCTGTCTGCAGGTAAGACCCGTGTTTTCCACTCCTGAAGGAAGAATGTTTGAGGTTACCCACTGATTCATGAGGGGTTTTTTCCCCCCTCTCCTGTGTGGAAGGCTGCAGCCATCTGTCGTTCTCAGCTCCTCCTGTCGGAAGGGTAACGGTGAGAAGAGAAAGAGACCTCTGGACCGGGGCATGACCTCCTGAAGGTCATGTGGCGACGTAAAACGTGGGAATTGGATGTTCCGGTCCTGCTCTCCGCGTCGTCCTCCCGTTTGCGTCTTTTCGGAAACGAGAAGGTGCGTCGCAGAATCTCCGCCGTTCATCGAGTCGTCGCACAGCCCGACAGCGTTGGTGTCGTGTTTTCTCGACCTCTCCGAAACGAGAAATTCTACTACTCGAAATCGCCGTCGACGGCGTGTTCAGAGGGTTTGGTTTCGGAAAACCTTGGGGGAGGGAAGTCAATGGATCTCTTTTTTTTTTTTTTTCTGTGGAACTTTGCAAGGACCAAATGACAACATCAATTTCAAAAAGAGTTACGTTAAACTAGTTTTACCACAGTATGTTGCATTGCATTGCACCTTATCAAGAGCAGAATGCATGAATTTATTAAAACTGTAATAAAGTGACATGAAGAGCAGTGGAAATACACCATAAGGGCATTCACCTGATCACGTGAATATAATGTCATACACTCTTAGTCTGATTGTTCATGAATGTCGGCTTTCGCCAACTGACACTTCCCTCTTTAATGTGAGATTTGACAACAAGAAGTTCCCTTTTATTTTCTTTCATTTACTTATGATGAGAAGACCCTCCTCATACATTATTATTTTAAAAATATAGTTTGTTCTTCACGACAAGTTCCTGTATCCTCTGTCTCACGTTGTCAAAAAAAAAAAAAAGAAAAAAAAAAAAGGAGAAAGTGTCACTCGCTAGTTCCTGAGAACTTACAAGTGCACTATCACAAGAATAGGGTAAACCACAAGACTCGACTGTTAAGTTGCCAACTTTCACATCATTTTGTATTTAATGTCTGAATATGTCCAAAAAAAAAAAAGAAAAGGAAGGGTATGTTGTTTCTGGCGGCATGATTGTCGTGTGCAGAACGCATGATACGTGCAAAGAAAAATTTTGCGTTCCAGAGGTCAAATGAGTCTATGACAATAAAGTCTTAAGTGTCCAGCAGTTAAAAACATAGTCATTTTCACTTACTCAATATACTCAATACTTCTCTCTGCACAAATACAGGTACAATAAGATTGCATTTGTGCTGCGTACAGATGCAAAAAAAAAGGGGGGGGGGGGGGGGAGGTCTTACGTCCTGTAATACCACCACACTCTGTTAAACCTTGGAATGGACTTTTGCTAATGAAACTATCTGCAGAATGTTCTAGGCTCATGTTTAAAGTAGGCTGTTTCAGGACTAATGGTCAGCTCTGCCTTGCATCTCTGACCAGTGTCTGAATATCATTAGGTGTAAAGTATAAGACCCCACCCCTCTTCCAGGGGTAGTCTAACCCTTTTTATTTGTCACTCACGAGCAGGTTCATACACTTAATTGCTCGATTTACATCCATTACTTAAACCTGTGTGGAAGTGCGTGGATCCAGTATGAGTTACATTTCCCATTGACTTAAGTGTTTCCTGTATTTGGGCTATACATGCAGCTGAAACCTGATCTGAAACCAGCTGTTCAAATAGCACGTCTAATTTAACTCTCCACAAATAAAGGGGAGACTTTTCTTTGTCTTGGTCAGATTAAATGTCTAAATTAACCTTTCAAACCTCCCAGTACTTCACATGTTTAAATTTAGAAAAAAGAAAACCCAGAAGAGAAAAAAAAAAAGAAGAAAAAAAACTCCAGTCCTGTCTGATTGTTCACCCCAATGTCCTCTTTCATAGTGAGACAGTTGTTCCCATGTTGCACTTGTGACAGGGGTGTCTCTTTTCTCTTCCTCCTCTGTGAAGACAGACAGGTCAGCACAGGATGTGGTACAGGCTTGGGCCCCTCGTACAGACCCGACAATGTTAGCGACGACAAGTGAGGTGCAAGCCATACCTTCCCAGCATCAGGACTTCACACCACACACACACACACACACACACACACAGACACACGCACCACTTTCAGAAATTCTCTATGGTCTTAACACATGGGCAGATATCTGTCTAGTCAGAGCTTAGCAAAACTGATGATGAAGTCTTACAGTACAAAAAAAAAAAAAAAGTTTGAATATTAGCTTTCATTGAGAACTTCAACGCGAACATCCTAGCCAAGCCGCTAATTGCATGTATGTCTAGACCCCTTGAATTCTTTTTGAAACATATTTTCAAAATGTATACATGAGTCATTTCGCTTGAAAGAGGTATGCATTTCTGACTAACGTGCGATAACTATGTTTTCAATCTTTATGAAAGTTTTATCACCCTTTCAGTGATACGTGATGAAGGGGTGATGAGACTTTTCCAAATGGAAGCACCTTTTCATAAGCAAAGAAAGCAACCTGATTGAGTTCAACACATTTAAAATACATTTTCTCAGAAATGCGTACCGTGTGTCACGGATATCCAAGGCCAAAACAGTTTGTTTTAAGTGAGTTGTAAAGAATGAATCATTGAAAAAAATTTTGAAGAGAGAGAGAGAGAGAGAGAGAGAGAGAGAGAGAGAGAGAGAGAGATGTGAAATGCGGTTGTTGTTAGTGACGGTAAAACTGCAACCTCCTCACACATTGGGTCTTCACCTCTTTACGCTTAACTCTTCTAAGAATGACAACGGCTATCTGCCCTGAACCCCCCCACCCCCCCTCCTTCTCCCCCTCCCCCCTACCCGACCCCAAGTCACACACAAATACACACGCGCACACACACACACACACACACACACACACGCCCTGAGAATCCCACTTCCTCTAAATCGTTCCCTTAATCAGGGAGGTTTCCCCTCAACAGTTAATCAATCGTGTCAAAACATTAACGGCCTTATTTCATGCCAGCGAGGGATTCTGTAATTGCGGTACATTTTGACAGATAGTGGCATTCTTTTTTCTTTTTTTTTTAAATCAGATATGAATGCATTCGCATAATGTTTTAAGCAAGAGAACGAATTGCGACACAAAGACCAGAGCTCCCCCCCCCCAAAAAAATTTTGAGCAATGGGCCGATTTCTTCAAACTATTCAAATGGGCCAATGAGATGGCCCGGACTTTATGGGCCAAAGTTCTTCGGTTACAAAAGACCCCCTTCATATACCTACTTGTGAAAATATTTCCCCTCTCAAAAGGCTTTTTTTTATTGAATTTACAGAAAACAACAAGAAGAACTTTCCTTTTTTAGAACGAGTAGATTGTTGGTTTTTTGTTGTGGACCATTGCAATAAATCATAGAGTTTGCGACTCTTCCACTCCACAGACAAATGACTGCTCAGGTGTGCCAGGTGTATGATTTTGTCTGTCTGGCAGAGCAGTGATGTTTCATCCACACTTTTCGGCCTCTCTCATTGTTCTGCCAAACGCACTGTGACAAATAGCGCTCTTTACTTCCTCGGAGGCCTGTAATCATCGTGTCTTTGGTTCCTAAAACGTGGCAGAAGTGCAAAAGGTCAGCGGATGTTTATCACGCGCGAGCGTGTGCGCACACTCTCTGAGAAAGAGATGATTAATCGAGAACAAACAAACAAACACACAAACAAACAAACAAACAAAAAGAATGGACATGGAAAGGAAGATCACAAGCGGGTATGAAATGTACGAGAGTTCTTATGGTTTTCAGTCTTCTTCGGGTTTAGCCCCAGACTTTTTGGTTTGCAGGTCGGTCGGAAGTATTTCGACAAATGTGTGCTTTCTTTTCTTTCTTTCTTTCTTTCTTTCTTTCTTTCTTTCTTTCTTTCTTTCTTTCTTTCTTCCCGGAGGTTGGAGGGGTATGTTCGCTCTTTCCCACCATACATCTTCCGTGCCCTGGTGTCACCTTGGGAAGCATCAAAGGCTGTACAATACTGTTTCAGATGAGTGATGGTTCAGAGTACGGCCTGCTGATGTTTCAACCTTACACGACCTCATACCAGTGCTTCACTCCAGCTGTTGGCACTCACACACACGCACGCATGCACGAACGCACACATACACACACACACACACACACACACACACTCAAATGTATGAAGACCATTGGTACAAAGAGCTAGAAGTGTGTATTCACAAGTGCAATGTTTCCTTCAGCGACGTGTGAACCTTTCTCTCTCTCGCTCTTATCATCCAGATCTGACCCCTCTACTGTGACCTCACAAATTTTGGTTTGTTCTGCTGTTTCACGCCCCCAAAATTACTGCCCCCCCACCACAAACACACACACGTATGCACACACAACTCAATGACCCCCCCCCCCCCCCTTCTCGTCCACTCCGCTTCTGTTCTCTTTCCGAAAACGGTTACGCTCTGTTCCAGACCTGTAATCTAATCGGCTCAGAGAGGGACCCTGTTATGAGGCTGAAATATGGGAGCTATCGTTTGGGCTACAATCAGGCCCTGCCAGGAACTTCCTCTTTCAGGCTGGAGAATGGCAGGTCAGGCACTGATACCCACCTCAGAGTCTGCGTGTGCCAAAACTGCAGCGCTATACTGTCTGTCACCATGCAGTGACCTCATTACACGACGCTCGTCGCTAACGGTTACCCCGGGGGGGGGGGGGGGGCTCTCGCTACTCGCACGTGCCGGTTCTGTTGTACGGGCCCCTAAGTTTCTTGGACTGAACGAATTTATTTCGTATGCGTCGGGCTCAAGTTCTCGCTTGATTTTTAAGCTGTGGATGATTTGACCGGGAGGGCTTTTAACCTACAAACCCGTATCTGCGAGAGAGAGATTAAAGACCGACAGGCCGGAGAGACCGCCAGCGTTCGTGCTTTCGTGTTGCCGGGTGTCTTTGACTTCATCTCTGAAAAGTTTGGAGCTCACGTTTTTTTTCTGTTGCTCCTGTATGGTGCGTAAGCTTTCAAATGAAAGCCCTCGTGTCAACTGCAGGACACACAGTCATGCATGCACAGTGTGATTTTGCATCGTGCAGTTTGTACAAAATGCTACAGACTAGACTGTTAGAAAAGTCATTAATGGTTAAGGTTATGGTTATAGACTGAGAGATACCATCTGTAACTTTTCAAACGGTGCTGATTATATGATTTCATGCAAATTTGACATTCTTTTCACAAGTTTGTATGTTTTCATACAGACACTTGCGAAAAGCAGGTTGTCTGTGCAGGCACACACACACACACACACACACACACACACACGCACATACACACATAGACTCATACACACACACACATTACTACAACATTCGATCAGAATGCGGTTCAGAGACGGTTAGCCTGTCTCTCAGTGACACATAAATCAGGGGGAGAACCCCTGCTGACTGTGCAAGCGTGAACTGCTGCTGCAATGGCACCATTTTGGATCTGAGTCACGTCCGATTTCATGAATGGACAAGTGGAAGGGTGTGTGAAACGGCTAAGGGGCTGTCTCTTCGAAGCCAGAGTGGTTTGAGCTACGGTCAGGCCTTCCTGCAGAGTGGCGGTCTGCCTTTGGGACCTGTGTCCTGTAAGTTAACAGCTCTGACTGAAAAAAGAGGATGTTAGACCGCAGAGGAGGAAGTGTAAAAAGGAACTGTATCATTCAAAAAGAAAAGAGAGAGAGAGAGAGACAGAGAGAACTCATGTTAATTATAAACTACACAAAACTGTGAAATTCCACCCTGTTTGTGCTTCCACATTATGTCAAAAAACATTCAGATATTGTCGACATGCTTCAAAAGATTATGTTACACTGTATTACGACACTGTACCGTTAACTGTCATGTCCGTACTTGTGTTGAGCTGTCGGTTAACGAATGTGTTAATTAATCAATCAATTCCTCTATCATTCAGTCAGAGGGTCTGATGACAAATATGTTCTCATAATAATAAAAAAATCAGTTAAAGGACTGGTTTCCACCTCGAGGCAGCTTTCCAAAAATTTTTCTTGTGTGTGTGTGTGTGTTTGACGCTCTGCAGCCTCTGAAGCTGGAAATAAATGTTTTGGGGGGTTTTTTAACGCGTATTTTTGAAAACGTGCAATAACGATCCGTCTTCATTTAGAGCTGGTGACTGATGGAACAAGGAACAGGTTAATAAGTATAATCAGTTCGCTAATCAGCTCCGTTAGTCACTACAGCTTGAGTGAGAGCTGATGTGCATGAAGACGCAACAGCGCTGCAAATGTGTGCTGTCGTTTCCACCAGACTGTCTGCAGAACGCCACGACACATGACAGTCCATTATGCATCACATTTTAACTGCCCATTGTGTCCGTGTCATTGGCCATATAGTAGTATGAAAATATGTTTTGAATCAAATTTGAATAACATTTGCTTGACGCCCAACCGCCCCTTTCTCTTTCTTTGACTATTTCACAATCGGAAGGGTCTCTGAAGATATTGTAGTTTGCTCTATTGATTGCGTCGCGCTGCCAGGTAATGTGAGGAGTGACCAGAAGAGAGAGACTGTTTATGAAGCGACGAGAGCCAAATATAAAAACACATTTACCAGGGGCCAACCGTTCTCCTGTCTCTTTCGTTTTGCTTTAGGGTCTGGTTTTCTTTTCGGAGAAAATGAAACTCATTTCATTTTTATTCCACAACAGTCCTACTTTGTAACTCCCCATTTTTCAGTATTAATCACCAAATGTGCGCAGGGCTCTCTCTGGCTATACATTTATGAGGACTTAATGGGCTTTTCTTTAGGCTGTAAAGTGAATGGGGTTTCCCCTGCTGTGCTTAATCACACTCGTTGACTAATAATCAAACACCTATCAAAAAAAAAAAAAAATTAGTCACTTTTTCATCTCTTCATGTTTCCACACCATTAAACTCAAGCTGTTGCTGTTTTTTTTCTGTTTTTTTTTTTCTTAATGAGTATTTCACTGGTTCAGTCAGAAAATGTGGCACTAAAGTAAGAAAAGTAATAATGGAGTTTCACTTCACTCAGCAAAGGAATTGTATTTTTGTATGCTTTCATTATTTCTCCCTGTATGAGCTATCAGTGCAGGTCACCATTGAAAACTTTTGAAGAGTAGATATTTATTTCATGAATTCAGTTTTACATTTCCTCGTAACAGCGGAAGACCGTGTGAGCCACAGTTGTGAGTGGATCCAAAGTCTTGTGAGATTTTGGAGGTTTTCGCGAGCGTGTGTGTGTGTGTGTGGTGTGTGTGAGCATGCATCTGCTAATGCAAGCCTGTGCGCGTACATGTGTCTTAGCACTTGCGACCTTCTGTATGTGTGTGTGCACGTGGGTTTGTTTGTGCGTACTTTTGTGCATGTGTGTGCCTGCGTTTATATGTGTGTGTTTGTGCGTGTGTGTGTGTGTTTGTGTGTGTGCATGCATGTGTGCGTGTGCATGCGTGTTTGTGTGTGAGCTTGTGTGTGCATGTGTGTATGCGCGCGCGCGTGTGTGTGTGTGTGTGTGCGCATACGCGCATGTGTGTATGTGTGAAGTTCTCACTGTGTGGGGTGACAGAGTTCAAAGCTCTGTCATATCTCTGTCAGACACTGATCACATTACTGCAATCAAGCTC
This sequence comes from Chanos chanos, assembly GCF_902362185.1. NCBI lineage: Eukaryota > Metazoa > Chordata > Actinopteri > Gonorynchiformes > Chanidae > Chanos > Chanos chanos. The sequence continues at coordinate 7,217,012 of NC_044497.1, read as the reverse complement.
CACTCATACTTATACAGCTCTGAGCTGTCAATCAAAACCTCACTGGCCCACAGGAATAACCTGGAGTACTGCAGCTTCTCCATGGTCCATAGATTCTCCATAAAAACCTTCACTCTCACTTCTGGATTTAGCAAATTCACTTCAGCTGTCTGCTGTCAGAGTCACATACAGTAAGACAGGCCATGCTTAAACAGAGAGAGCTCACTCCTGTGGGGATGGTTCTCCCTTTGGGAGCAGTTAGAGTTAATAATAAACTGAAAGAATGGTAAAAATAATACGTTAACCTCTGTGGACTCTGACTTGTCTTACAGCCTGCTCAGGTGCCGGTGGAAGTGTCTGATTGTTGACCATATTTGGATTTCCTCCCGTGATGATTCAATTTCATTTATGTGTTGTGAGAATGTGTTTACTAGAATGGGCTCCTTCCCTCTAAAACGTTAGCTTGATTACAGATGCATAAACACACACATGCAGGCATACAAGGTGCACACACACACACACACACACACACATGCATGCGTGCGCGCGCGCACACACACACACACATACACACACACACACACAGCAGGTTTGTGTGGCTTCAAGCCTGCAGGTGGAGCAGTAGTACCAGCTTTAAATGTTGCTTAGTACTGTCTCTCTCTCTCTCTCTCTCTCTCTCTCTCTCTCATAGACAGATACAGAGCTGCTGACTGTTTCACATTTTCACCACTGACCTGGCACTACAGGGAAACCACTGATTCAGCTTTCAGTGCTAGCAGCATGCTTTTACTACTGACAACACACACACACACACACACACACACACACAAACCATTTCACTGGCCCAGTATATAACAGACTAACACACAACACAGTAACACAACTACCCTCTGTGCAAACATAACAGAGACATGTCAAGCATCTCTTCTGACACACAACCATGTTACAGATGCAGGGCAACAGAACACTGACAGTGAGCAAAGAGGGAGAGAAGACCCCTATATATAGACATATGTAATCAAGTGTAGTCATATTATGGCTTTTGTCAATTTTGTTGTTTGTGGACACAATGTTTGGTGTGCATTAGTTAATATGTTTTGCCTATAAACCCAGTGCTGTGTTGCTTTAGACAGATTAGACAGACGACAGGGTGTGGACCTTTTTAAACAAGCTCTCTTCTAACCTTAACAGAGATATTCAGTGATCCAAAACCAATGAAGAATCAGGTACTGACTCATAGGCAAAGACATGCAGTCATAAATAAGACAAAATACATAACAAAAAATAACAATAACAATCATTGCAATAACAGTATTCCACAGCCTTAGTCAGCGTTTTGACTTTTCCTCTGCTGCATTTTAGCCACACCTTGTCCCTGCGACATGCAGCCGCCCCCCACCCTGCAACCCCCCAGTCCCGAATATGAATAATGCAGACTTTGCTGCGTCAACACGCGCGTCGGATATTTTATTCATACAGACGCCGATGTCAAAGAGCATCGCTCTGTCGCAGCAGTCGGAGCGAGACAACGTCTCGAGAAACTACAGTTCGACATTTCTTCTGTAGGGATGTTCCGTTTGACCTTCTTGTCCCTGCCAGTGTCACTGATCTTGTGTCTCTATAGATACAGAGGGCAAGCGCGTGTTTGAACTGCACAATCAGGGGTTTCTGAGAACGTCAATATCTTAGCCCGCGCTTTTACTGGTGTTAATGGAATTCCGAATGGATTTGCAGTGAGAAAGATTCCCACACCCAGGGCTTACAGCTGATACTAAATAGCTGGAAAACAACTAAGAAAAGATACTCGCACTAGAAAGTGTTCGTGTTCAGAAAGTATATTCTTGAGTCTGAACAGCTTGAACTGAATTAGTCGCGTAATGAAGAGATAAACCGATATATTTCCACTGTCGCGTGATAAAATTTAGTAACTCTTTTCCATTCTGGAGGGAACAGTTCATCTGAGGAATATCTTTAAAATTTAGACCAATAATTTATCAGGGATGTAATGTACATAGTTTATATTATAAACATTTTTGTGATATAAATGAAAACAACAGCAACAACAACAACAACAACAACAACAATAATAATAATAATAATAATAATAATACTACACAGGCATTATGTTACATAAACGTCTAACAACTATCATCTTACAGGTTTTGTACACTAACACAATGAACCAGGTAATAACTCTCTTGCCCCTTGGCTAGAACACAGAGATAAAAACACAAGTATGTTTCCTGTGGTGTTGAAAAGGATCGAACTGTTGCCATATCAAAGGGGCAGATATCACATGACATTTTATCTTACCCATCATGCATCATTCCTGCAGTCTTTTCCTCCAGTGATCTATGCGTTCACGCGTGAGCGCTCCTCTTTACCTGAGTGACAGGTGTGGGCGACCTGTTCGTTACGCGCCTCTCACTTGCACTGGGGCATACACACACACACACACACACACACATTTTGTAATGCGTCATATGCAAACGCATATTTTATATACATAACAAATAGAGCCAGTGGCCCATAAAACTCCCCACTAACAACGCTCTCACTTGAATAAAGGATTTTGCGTCTTCAGCTTGTTTGGGGAAGGAGGACTGCATTTGTGTGACCTTGAACTCAAGGTCACAGACAATTACCCACTGTGCTACATTCTTAACTTAAAGAAATGGAGAACACATTTCCAGTGGAATAAATGTGAACTTCAGCTACCTTCACCGCTTGTCAACACCCTGTCTGTGTTTTGTTTTTTTTCTTTTAATGTTTTGGATGCTGTTGTCAAGACAGTATCTTAAGATTTTGTCTGATAGAAAGCAGTATTTCCTAATCCTGCTGCTGAGCTTTGGCTCCTCAGGAGCAGGTCTGGGAAACACAGCGGCAGGAAACCGTCGACAAGTCCGACCTTGAGTTTCTGTTGTATTGGACGCTACGGGTTCACAGGTCCTGTCGTCTCCACAGTCCTGTTTTTGAGACATTCATGAGCTTGGTGATTCTGAATTACTCTGATTCTGAAAGCAGTCCAGAGAACCACTCTGAATCCAGAAACAGGACCAGCCTACTCTTTAGGTAAAAGGGTGTATTCCACCAGTTTCTGCACACAAACTTTTGTGATGTTTACTATCCTGAAGGACAAAAAGAACGTGAGTGAGATTACATACTTCAAATCTGATACCCTCAAGTACCTGTTCTGTCTAACTCTGTTTAACTCTAACCTCTATCTAACCACCTATGACCTCATTTTTTTTTTAAAGTAGCGCAGTGTCCTGTGTAAGCCACAACTCAGACAACTGGCATGTGTGTATGTGTCGGTTCAGGTGCCAGAAGTTGTCGCTGAAGAAAATAGGTCAGCGTATGTTTACATCTTTCATCGCTAATGCTTTAGACTGATAAAGAGAAGGTAGGGTAAAGGTCAAAATGGGTGAGGTTTGTTTGTGTGCGTATCTCTGTGTGTGTGTGTGTGTGTGTGTGTGTGTGTGGTGTGTGTGTTTGTACCACAAACAACTGATGTTCCTCTAAACAGTGCTGTGTTTTGATAGTATTTTGTGAGAGTGGAACATCTGAGAGTGACTTTTGTCGTTGTTGTTGCTGCCTTTGTGTGTCATGTGAAAGTATAATATATGCTTCTTGCTGTCTGTATGTGTGTAAAAAAAGAGAACAGAGAGGGTGTGTGTGTGTGTGCGTGTGCGTGTGTGTGCGTGTGTGTATGTGTGTATGTGTGTGCGTGTGAGTGTGTGTGTCTGTGTGTGCGCATGTGTGTGTCTGTGTGTGTGTGTGTGTGTCTGTGTGAGAGAGAGAGAGAGAGAGAGAGAGAGACAGAGAATGGCTCTCTGCTCTGCAGATGATGAGTAGTAATCACATGAGAGAGACAGACAGAGAGAGAGAGAGAGACAGAAAGAGAGAGATAGAGAGGGAGATAAAGAAGGAGGAGGCGGCAAAGAACAGCAAAGTTACCCAATAAAAACACGATCCATCATTTCTTTTTGTTTGAATTTCCCAGGTTGGGAACTCCAATTCAGAAACGTAGTCATATTCATAAGTTAAGAGCGTATGGCACTCCCCTCATATATTTAGCAATATTTCTTTCTTGACAAATCTTTATTTCATGACTCCTGTCTGCAACTAAATGAACTGCACACAGATGACAACACCCTCTCAGCTTTACTTTTCTTCAACTTCATCCTGTGTTTTCTCCAGAATTTGGAATGTCAATTAGCCGTGAGTTTTTGTAAGTCCACCTCACCCACGGCGACCGACTCATCGTTGTCACGCCACGAGCTGCGTAGTGTCGCTGAGTGACATGATGTGCTCAGAAGAGCACGCTGTCCATCGATGACTCCCCTAAATGCACTGGCACATGACTGACCCAGACTGCAGAGGCTACATAGGTGTTTTTTTTTTTTTTTGTAAATAAAATACTGTTGTTATTGGTAAACCGTGAAAATGTGAAAAATTGAAAATATTTTTTTTTAGTTAGGGTTGGGCTTAGCTATTATTCTGTCTTTACTTCTTCAGTGTAAGTCAGGGCCC
>NC_044497.1:7192500-7207500 GCF_902362185.1 Chanos chanos | reverse complement strand
GTTCTGGAACGTTCTGCTGGTACTGTTGCCAAAGAGGTAACCAGGATAACTGCTTTAAAAAAAAATTATGTGTTTTTAACTGGGCGGTGTAAAATGCATCAGTTCATTTTATTTGACTTATGCATTAATCTATAAAATTAGGATCTTGCTGTATTTTGGCAATAACCATCTTTTTCTACATTAACTATAATGTTTATCACAAAGATAAGAACTTTCCATTCCTGTCAGGGCATTTCATGTAAGAATACAAATGAAGGGAAAACACACACACACACGCACACACACACACACACACGCACACACACACACACACACAGACACACACACACACACACACTAGCTGATTTCTTTAACTGTCCAAAGGCAGTGTGAAAGAAGACAGGAAAAAGAGTGGAGAAGAGTAACTGGCCAGAGAAGACAGGGCACGGAAAATAAAAACAAAGCAATGAGCTCTGTGATTATATGATTCTGTTGCTATGGTGTATTAGTATAATCTGGCCATATCTCACTGTTTATCTGCTTTCAATCCACAGGAGATGTAGCAGCTGCTTCTCTGCCTTGACCAAATGAGTCTTCAAACACACACACACACACACACACACACATGCACACACACAGCATCTCCCTCACTCACTTTGTCTATCTTTCTCTCTCTCTCTCTCTCTCTCTCTCTCTCTCTCTCTCGCTCTCTCTTTCTCTCTCTCTCTCTCCCTCTCTCTCCCTCTCTCTCTCTCTCTCTCTCTGATACATACATGCACTGTGAGAAATTGCAGAGTGTGTATCTCTTACTACCTGTAACGATGACAGTATTTACATTTTCCTCAATTCTTAGAGAAGAAATTGTCCTTTTGTTTTTATATAGAGTGTGTTTATCTGGCTTTGACATTTTAATCTCTGGCTAAAGCAATTTAATATCTGAAGCATATCAAAATCGCATTCAGTGTTTACACTGTATTTAATGAATTGTTCCAGAAAGTTGAACACTTCAGGAAATGCATTCATGCTGATGACTGCAATGTTGTTTGTAAAACTTTGAAATAAAATTGTGCTTTGCCGTTGTAAAAAAAAAACAACCTACAAACTGGACAAAGCAAGTTATACATAATCATTTCCAATTAGTCACTGGGCTATCAGCGATGAGAATGTATCCACGCTTTTCAGTTTTGGCCGGTTTCCTCTGGGCTATCGTGGACTGAACAGCTCCAGAATTATTCTCACGCTCTGCATCACAATTGAACGTGATCCAACCGCAGTAAAATTTTAACTCGCTTTAAACTCCACTCTGGCCCTGACCCCTGTAGTAAAAAAGCGTTCGGCCTCTCCCTGTATTCCTGAGCGCGGTGACATAAGTGATGGCCACGCCCCTTTCTCTCTCTCTCTCTCTGTCTCTGCCGGTGTGGAGAAGCAGGTCAGCTGTACCCTGGTGTCTGCCAAATGCCAATAAACACCCCAGACTCCTCTTCTTCCCTGCTGTGCCTCCAAAGTGTTAAGAGTGGCATGGGTCATTAAGCCAGACAGTGGGACAACCCTGGCAGAGTACGGGGCCTGGCAAAGAGAGAGAGAGAGAGAGAGAGAGAGAGAGAGAGGGTTACGGGAGCGCTACGCTCTCTTCGGTCACCATGCCAACACATCATCCAACATCATATGCAAAACAGGATTGCATTTGAACGACTTCACGTCGTCATTGAAAATCATGCTTTAATGGATGTTCTATCTGTTCTATATGTGTAAAAGATTGTCCTTTTGAGTGTTATGCTGTGTTCTCTCTTTCTCTCTCTCTCTCTTTCTAACCCTCTCTCTCTCTCTCTCTTTCTATCCCTCTCTCTCTCTCTCTCTTTCTATCCCTCTCTCTCTCTCTTTCTAACCTTCTCTCTCTCTCTTTCTATCCTTCTCTCTCTGTTTCTATCCCTGTCATACACTGTTCTCCCTCTCTCTCTCTCTCTTTCTATCCCTCTCTCTCTCTTTCTATCCCTGTCATACACTGTTCTTCCTCTCTCTCTCTCTTTCACTCACTCTTTCACTCTCTCTCTGGTAGAAACCTCCTAGGGCATTCACTTACAACAAATGAACTTTATCATACATTGCAGAATCACACGCTTTTTTAATAAAAACAGCAGAACACCTGTTCGCACATGTAATGCCCCCAAGACCTCAAATGTGCTTAAAATTGCTATTTATAAATCTTAAAAAAAAAAAATTGTCAAAATCTTCAAAGCTCATTTTTAGTTTTTGCGAAAATGTTCAAAGCTGTAATTTATACTACTAGCCAAAGGCAGCTCTTACAGGTATATGAGACATTTTTTTCAAAGGCTTACCTTTTTTTTTTGATTGACTGTGAGAAAATTCTAGCAAGTTTCCTCACCCGGAGAAAAAAAAAAAAGCTGATTCTTAAATGCTGTCAGGAGAACTTTGAGACAGTACAGACTGCCAAATGACTTTAACCCTTCATTTACACAGATGTTCATATTCTCTATCGCTACTGTTGATTTACTGCCCACCTGTGGGTGTCAGGAAACAGTAACAATCCCTTAACTGTTGTCGGTTCAATGTCTTAAATGCTGAAAGCAATCAAGCTAATGCTTTGATTTTAATCAGTCGGATCATCTTTACTGTTTTCACAATCAGCGCTATATTAACAGTGCTCTCTTCAAAGGACTGCGTGAATTATCGTTTCATTTTCATTTATGATTTCCTCTATTTCTCAGAATGACACGCGGGAATGATATTTACCCTAAAATTCTTTTCTGGTCTAAAAAAAAAAAAAAAAAAAAGCAAAAACAAACAAACAAACAAACAAACAAACACAAAAACTGTTATGGCACAGATTAGCCTCTTACCGATACATAATATCCTCATAATTTTTCTCCTGTCTGAAAATCATTGCAGTTCAATTTACATTGAAGATCTTTCGTCGAGAGATTTATTCTTTGGAGAAAAACAACTCAAGCAACACTTCTAACTTGGATATTTTACTGTACAGGTTGAAGACAAAGTCATTGACAGGTCATATATGCAGCAGAAGGGCACGGGACGTCTCTAGCTTTGGATATTTTACTGTACAGGTTGATAGGTTGAAGACAAAGACACTGACGGCACTCAGATGCCCTGTCGGGCACAGAGCGCCTGTTCTTGACCTCACCCTGACCTTCCCATACAGTAGATGAATAGTTGGCTGTAGTTCTAACAACATGTTAGATACATAGATGCCGACCGTTACGAAAACGGCGTGTAATCCTATTTTAGATCTTACAGAAGGACATTCTGAGATATCTGTCACCAGCTGGCATCTCCCTGTCATGCTATCATTATATGATTTGTTGTTTGGCTGTCTTTAATAAGCATTACATCATAAAGCAAAGTTAGCGACTGTACAGTCGCTCGCACACACAAGGTCAGTGCTAAAGTGATACATGAAACCTTTACACCATCATAAAATAAAAAAAAAAAAATAAAAAACCCATGTTACTCAAAACATAAGTGAAACTGCGAATTATTACATATTAGATAATAGAGCGTGTTGCTCTGTGGATATGTAGGTGTACACGTAAAGTAAGAGGAACTGTTGCTTCGCGTGCTGACACAAACTCTTCATAAAACAGGGGACTTTGCCTACAGCAGGGGAAAAATACTTTACGAGCGTGTAGGTTAAACACAGCAGAGGAAACGGAGGAAAACACCTAAAAAAGTGTTACGGGTCTTCGTAGCGTCAGTAGAAAAAACCCACTACTCGTGTTTCGGGGCGGGTGCTCGGCCCTCCGCGTTCGAAGCCAAGACGAAAGAGTTTTTCCGCGTGTCCGCGTTCACGCGGAGTCACCGGCGACCTTTCTCTGTCACGTCCTGTAAAGACACGGCCCCTCAGGTTGGTATTTTACACTTTACACCTCCAGATCCCACCGGGGTTGGTCCGGGCATTTCCGCACGGCCTCCTTTGACAAAGCTGTTGACCCTTTGACCTTGACTGGGCCCTCACCATATAACGTGTCCATTAGGGAACGCCGCGGAGTGTGGTGATAAACAATGATGTCACAGACACTTGCGTCTTGAGAATACCCATATAAAAGAGATTCATAGCAATGCACACGCTAGACAACTTATCCCCAACTTTTTCCAATTTTAATTTTTTTTTTCTTTTCTTTTTTTTTACAATCACTCCGAGCAGATAGGAGTTTGCTTACGTGGCGTTTGAGGGTAACCTTGACCCAGACGCTTCCCTCTTAAGCCGTGATGCAGTGGCGTGACGCGCTGTGGGTGTTCTAACGCGCTTCCATCAGGGCACAATTCTACCTTTTATATATCACGTCCCCGAATTGTTGCAGTCGACGGGAGAGGCATATCGTACATAATAATATGCGCACCACGTGTCACGTCTGGCAAACAGATCAAGTCAAAGCCGACGCCAAACCCACTTCCTGTTTGCATTTGTTTTATTGCCTTCTTGAAACGAGAAAATTACCACCTCCTCACAGACCATCAAAGAGCGCCGAGCGCTGTGATATAAGACCTTAGGGCAAGGGCGGTTGCAGGGAAACGGCACAAATAAAGCGTATGTGGTCGATAGTCGTAATAGATATGACCTACTGTGTTTTTTTTTTGTTTTTTTTATGACTTCACAACCCCGAGATCCATTGCCGCGTCATGACATAGTAGCTTTGTGTTTCATTGTTCAAACCTTAATGGATGTTGCAACAACATCAAACAACGGGGTGTGGCTTTTTGTGGCGTATTCACACGTTTTTTTACCACCATTTTATGTTTATGATCGTCTCATATCGGTGTGAGAGGATCAAAAGGAGTGAGGTGATATGATAAGTGGGTGAACGATGAACTTGTTAATGCCTCAATGCAAGTCTTAGAGATCATAATATGTTCACTCACTCTCAGACATGCTCCATTTCCGCTGTAAAGGCAGGGCTTTTTGTGGTCTGCGTACAGCGCCCTGTCTATTGCAAGCCTCTTAAAGCGTTACTTTTACCTGTCAAAATTACTGAGCAGTCAAAAATCTTAAAGGAAGAAAAGAGAGGCCTGGCAACTGAGGAAAATATGAAGCTAAGAACTGATCACATCAAATATCATCTCTCTCTCTCTCTCTCTGTCACCACACACACACACTCACATACATACACACACACCCACACACTCGCACACACACACACACACACACACACAAACACACACACACACACACACACACACACACACACACTCACATACATACACACACACACACACACACACACACACACACACACACAATTCGGGCAGACTAGCGATGGATCGGTTTAGACGGAGCAAAAATGATGTTATTCATCGATACATTGGTTTGTATACATTTTCACACAGTTCACTGGATATGGAATGTTTCCTGTAAATAGCCCTTAATTAATTGCGTCAGCGTCAATACTATGTCCGTTACTGAAACAGGGAAACAAACAAAGCAAAAAACAAACACCAAATATGAAAAAGTACAAAAAAGAAAATAAAAGAGAAAAAAATGAAATGAAAGAGTGCAGGAGACAGAGAGTGTGTTTGCCTTCATCTCCTTGTTGGGTTCACTAAGTATATTACATGACATTACCATCCGTCTGTATGTGTTTGTACACAGCCGGTACAAATGAACTATACATCAAGTTAAATGATCCTTGAAGTTTCGGTTGAGCGGGGAGGAAAAAAAAAAAGACACACTCAAAACACTATACGCTTGAAAGTTTTGAACAGTTCCTCTCTCTCTTACTGCATTTAAACCTCTACTGAATAAACCTTTCCACTGGCCTGACTGATTCTAATGGATACATTACACTGGAGCTTTCATCATAACTGGATTACGACCTCGGCCGGACTTCTCAGCTGTCTAAGCTGTTCAGCATTACGCCAATGCAAATGTCAGGCGTTCCTCAGCCTAGAAACAGCATATCCATTCTTTCCGTGAATGAAAAGCAGCCCTGCGTCTTTTGTGATGTCTGTGTGTGTGTGTGTGTGTGTGTGTGTGTGTGTGTGTGTGCATGTGTGTGTGTGTTTTTTTTCTTTTTCTTGGAAAACGGGATTTGGAAAGCGGCAGAAGGAAATAGCAGACCTTAACAAACGCATGAGTAAGAATTCCCTCCTGTTATATCATTTGAAAAGGAAGATGCAGGCCCATTGAACGGACATGAGCAGCGTGGATTAGAGGCTTATATGTCGTATCTGTGCAGTCAGCTCAGAGCCAAACACAGAGGAGGTCATTCAACGATCGTGCCCTCCCGCTGGATTTGATCTACGACGACTGCGTCCGCGATTGCACGCCGGCTTGGCTTACGTTACAGCTGCTATCGTTTCTCACTGACCTCGCTCATGACGGTTTGGTAGCGTGCCGGGGGCTTGGCACCACACTCTGGCAGGCTTCTCCATGCCCACTGGGGGGGAAACTCTGGGCTCGTAAATTGATGTCCTCTTCCAGAATCACCTGTCGCGTTTACCCCCCCTCCCCCCCCCCCCCCCCCCCCCCCCCACGCCCCCCACGTCCTATACAGATTCCAATAGTGCCTAAAGGGTCAATCCTGGGAGCTTGTGTTCTTCCTTCATTTGCTGAACAAACGAAGTGTCCTCCACTCAAGCATCTCTGGGGTGGGGGGGGGGGGTTCTCAGAAATCTATGGTGTGCGTGTGAACGGATGGAGGCCATGCCAACTCTCGTGAGCGGTCCACGTATAGAATGACAGGTTGGGTTGCCCGATCTACCAAGATCAGGCACGTCAGATAGCTGGATCGGATTCAGACCGGATCACATGGCGCAGATAGGAGTGATCAGTGTCTCCTGCTGTTCTTGGCCTGTGAGAGAACTTGCTGGTCAATTCATTAATATCTGTGTATTGCCTGTGGTTAGTAACAGCAATGCTTCAATACCTTACATGGAGGGGTGGGTTAGAGCCACATGCGTCGTCCGATTACGTCCTATTCTGTATCCTTGGCAGAGTCCGAGTTGCCATCTGGTCAAACCGTAGTAAGAGAACGGATGCCATTTACTGTGTCTCCATTTTTTGCCGCATAGTTTTGCCAGCATCATGATTAAATAACGCTAAGTCAGCGAATCAAACACCACTTTATTAAACATTGCGTTCAGTTTTAGTTTCGGTAGGACATCGAACCCCTTTTTCGGATTCAGAGACATTTGTTGACAGATCAGCGATGATATTCCACCCTGAAAAAAAAAAAAATAAATAAAAAATAAATAAATAAATAAAAAATGCCCTGCTGACTGACCTCATCATTCTGAAGCAAAATGACAAACAGAATGATAATCAAAATGATAACGAATTGTGTCTGCGAGGCGTAAAAAAGCAGAGGGGAGGGCTTGGCTTGTGTTGCCATGCTAACGCTGGTTAAGAAAATCAATGTGTAGTATGTCGACTAATTGGCTTTACTGAGAGGCCTGATTATGCCGCTTGTTGTGTGTAATGTAGCATGACGCTCGTTACAGGAGAACTGTGACCTTTGACCGGATGGCTCGTCCCACCAGGTCGTAGACACGGTGCCCATGTAATTAAAGAGACTCTGAAAGCCCTGAACCCCGTGTCAGCCTCTGCCGTCTCACGAGCGTCCCATAACCATTGGCTGTGGTATGTGAATGACGGCGAAAGAACCACGGATTATTGTCAGCGCTCATTAACTAATTACGCTCGTGGCATCTTTTAAATAGGACGATGGACGACAATACATCTACGGGCTGTGGTTTCCCAAATGAAGCACAATGAATACGTGTGTGTCTTTACAAACACCCTGCCACACTGCGATAGAACGTGATGCGAATATCGGTTCAAATCAATTCAGTATGATTTGACTCAGTTCAGTGCAATTCAATTCAATGCGATTCAATTCAATTCAGTTCAATTCGTTATTATTTGTAAAGCGAGATGGTGCGTTTTTACAACAGACATTCTCACAAAGCAGCTTTACACATCTGATACCACCCTCTGCTCACTGTGCAACTTGTATGCCGTCTTTTCTCACATGACTGGTCACAGTAATGACAAACCTCCGATAAACCATAGGACAGAATAAGACAGTAGGAGAGACAGAGAGTAAAATAGAGGTACAAAGTCATGTAAAGAAAAAGAAAGAAACATTTGTAAAACATTTTCTGTAGACGTTCGAGTCTACAGATTCATCCATGGCAGAAAACCTCACTGCAAAGAAGAATGGCTCTTGACAGCTAAACGTGCCTTTCTCTTGCTGAAGAAACAAAGAGAGAGAGAGAGAGAGAGAGACAGTAAATTCAAATGAAGAGGAAATTCTGTGTATTCCTTTGCTTGGATGTAATTGGGTTTGGCCTTCATCTGGGTTTGTATCAGCTGTGATCCATGGCTTTGACAACAAAAGGTGGTTTGACCGACCGTGATGTTTGGAAGACTATCACAGCTGCTCCATAAGTCGAACGTCTAGGATCCATATGCTCTCACCTTGGCCATGAGACACAAAGTCAGATTTGGAGGAGTCCCAAGCGGTCTTGAAACCATATGTGAAAACTGAAACATATATTTATCACTCAAGAGAATTGTGGGAAATGAACATTCATGAGTTCATGAACCACCACCTCCATCCCCAACCCCCCAAAATAATAATAATAATAATAATAATAATAATAATAATAATAAAATAGGACATTATAGTTTGAACTTCTAGAGGTCCAGATTGTCATTTCATAACACGATGCATTCTTACATTTGTATCATAACTATTTGTCATAACAAATGCCGAAATAAAATATTTAAAGAAAAAAAGAAAAAGTTTCGTATTTTATAATGGTCCCATCTGGCATTCAAAAAAAAAAAAATAGTTTACACAGAAACATCCAGACATAAAACTAAACTACTTGAATTTTGGAATTATTTCATCCTTATTTGCACATCTGTCTGATCAGTGTCTAGTTATTTTTATCACAATATTTGGAACATGCTGACCTCTCCAAGAAGGGGTGTTCTCCTCCAGTCATAATTTATCCCTTTCTCTCTCAAAACAATATGTGATGAGATCCAGGAGTCTTAAATGAAAGTGTTTATTTGGAACGCTCTGTTTGAGCGTACCATGACATCGTAACGTCTAATTACCTCACTTTACATTAAAACATTACAAAACACGTTATCCTGATTTAATCAAATAAATAGTACGGACGTAATTCATTCTACGTTAGTAAAGATTTACTTGACACAATCAGAGGAGCGATGTTTTCAAGTTCGAGTTTCTCACAGCGTGAGTCGTTTTTCCATATGTTTTTTTGGGATCCTCGGACATGATGATCGCTCTACGTTTTCCCGTCTCAATTTCCTGTCTGCTTCTCTTCCTGTTTGGAATTTTTGACAAGCCTTTTTTTTTTTCATGACTCCGCTAAAATTCACAGTTTTGACTCTGGTGAACTAAACATCAAAAAGACTGAACTGAGATCAGCCTTTTAAGGCCATCGGCCTCCTCCCGCGTTCTTCTGTCTCTGGATTCTATTTCCCACACATCCACGCTCCAATGAGAGAAATCTATGTGTGTGTGTGTGTGTGCGCGCGCGTGTGTGTTTGTGTCTGTGTGTCTGTATGTGTACATGTGTGGGTGTGTGTCTGTTTTTGTCTGTGGGAGAGCGAATTAATATTTATAGCTTTAATTTGCCCCCCCCCCCATAGCAAGGGCACTTCCTCTCTCCCTCTCTTTTGTCAGCCTGTAACTTCCCCCACTCGGTCATGACCTCCTGATGCTTTGCCTCAGACACCAGCCACCCCCGCATCCTCCCCACCCCCACCCCCCACTCCCATCCCTTGGCGGTCCTCCCCAGTGCTGTGTTTCAGGGTCATTGTTAAATGGGTGCCTTCCTCCACACAGGCCTAATGTTGGGGGACAGCTGATGCCTGTCGTCTCTCAGGGCTATATGCTTCCATGAGCTTTTATTGGCCTCAGTCAAAAATGTCTGTGTGCTTTTAAAGTGAGTTTGGTCTGAGGTCAGTTTTGACTCCTATCAAGTATTTAGAACAATGATGACGACAACGATGACGATGATAATGATGATGAAGAAGATGACGACGACAATCATGATAACGAAGAAGAAGAAGAAGAAGAAGAAGAAGAAGAAGATGATGACAACAATCATGACAATGATGATGATGATGATGATGATGATGATGATGATGATGGTGGCAACAATGATGATGCTAATGGTGATGATGAGGATGAGGATGAGGATGACGATGATGATGATTCATAAAAATGTACAAATTACAAAATATTGTGTAATACTGTATAAAGAAATCATTGTTTCTGTCCTTAATAATGCTGTCATTGCTGTTTGAACACAGTAAATGCATTTTCAACCCTGCCTTTTCTCTGGCTTTCGTGAAACATCCACTGATCTTGATGTAAATAGTCACTTGCACACAAATAACTCCGCACGACCTACGATCAAAGGCAAAGGAAAGAAAAAAACAAAACAAAAACAAAAACATGCTGAATGAATATCAATGAACCCTGAGTTTTCTGGTCAGCACGGTGGCAAACAGTGGGGCTGGTGAAGACTGTAGTCAACATTAAACATGATCTACTCACTTGCCTCTAATACCGCTCATTACTCATGCAGAGAAAAAATAAAGCCTGTGGGCTACTCTAAAAATCCCTTAATTGCAATTTTTTAAAGAATATCCGACAACTATTTGCTAAGCAACTGCTGAGCAAATAAGTGTTTGTAATTCATTAATTTATTTATTCATTCATTTATGTATTTATTTATTAGGGAGCGCGGTATTTGAAGAGTCCTGCTGAGAGAGAGAGAGAGAGAGAGAGAGAGCTGATGAGGTTTTGCTTTGAGGGCCATAATAACATGAGTATCAGACAGGCTTTGGATGTTTTGCATTTGTAATGCTGACCGAATGGAACTGTAGTCAAACATTGCACACACAGCGATAAACGCGACTGAAATGAAGGGGGCGAATCAGATTTTATCCTTACGTACTTACCCCATGAGCTCCGACAAAGACTCCTACGCTCTATGACTGATAATAAAAAATGTTTTAAAGACTCTAACAGTTCTATTAAACGTGACCCCGGGCTTGTATAATTAAAGGAAATATCCGAAATACGTAGGTGGCTTCAAATAACTGTCGAAAAATAAAACCTTGAGAAAAAAAAAAATGAAGTTGCATAAAAAGGTTATCGTTTCTGAAACACTTAACTCCCTAATATCAGCGGAGGCACAGGTAAATCTGCATTCGCTTTCAAAGCCGCCTCCCATATATCCTGTTCTGAGACAGGGAGAGCCAAGTAAGTGCATTCACCTGAAACTGGAAGCTCTCCAGCGCACAAGCAGAGCGAATGAGCATGGAAAACGAAGGATTCGGCAAGAAGAAAAGGACTTTGATATTGAACAGCGACCCAGGGATTAGAAGATAAAGAGCCCGGGGTCTGCGCTCTTACCCCACAGCCATAAAGGTAGAATGGCTTATTTCCCCATCTTGTCCACATATGGTCAAGTCATATTACCTCTCACAGCAGCTGTTGGAGAGGAATTTTTACAGTCTGCATTCCAGAGCATTCGTTCATTTACTGCCTGCTACAGGCTAAACACTCCAAACACCCCCCCCCCCCCCCCCCCCCCCGGGCGCCCCAACCCCCTACCCCAATAAGAGCCACCCTGCCACTGTGTCATGGCTCCAACATCACATGTGTCTCTCCTGGGGAGTGGCAGAAACGTGACGTATAAGTGATTTAGGGGAGAGAACCATCATCATATGTTGAGACAACAAATAAATAAATGAATGAGACTGCGCTGAAAAAGAAGAAGAAGAAGAAGAAGAAGAAGAAGAAGAAGAAGAAGAAGTTTTCAAAGCCCCGGAGGCTTCTGCGGAGGTGTCTTACCCAACACAATAATCGCTGGACCTCTGAGAAAGAATCCCGTCACGTGTGGGGGGGGGGGGGGGGGGGGGGGTGGGGGGGCGACATTCTTAAAAAAGTTCATTTGAAAAAGCTTAGGGCTATTGCAGTCACGGTTTGACAGAAGTCACTTAATTTAGAAACGGAGAGAGTGTGAGGTATGTGAAGTGTGCTGTACTGAACAGATCATATTATCTAACTCTCACATAGCGCTATCAATAATGATTTTATTTCTCCGGACACTCCGGAGTCTTGGAAAGCATTCTTTGTTCCCATCAACAATCTGTGACCTTTCAAAAAGTATGTTACAAATGATCACCTGACAGTGTTTATTTTATAACTAACGTGCTTTGACATGCACTAAAACTTTTAAGATATATTAAACTCCTCCATCCCCCATCAAATATGAACGTGAATGTCTACTAGGGGTCATTTGAGGTCATCCATAGGGCTGTTATAGATGTTATATAAGAGGACTCAGAGCTTGCTGTAAGCATGTTGAATAGTGGTTAGTGAGGAATACGGTTTGGTTGTCTTGCATCAAAGCCACTTTTTTTATCTTCGTGCTTCAGAGCGCTGTCTTGCATTTACTTTTTATGGGAAATATTTGGGCATTTAAGAGTTTGACCATAAGCCCCCCCCCCCCCCCCCCCCCCACCCCGGACCGAAGGAGACGTTCATTCGCCTAAATGAAAGTGATTTTTCATCGCCCTTAATTCGTGTGCGGAAATGAGAGCGATTATCGTGAGAGCCGGAGTCTTTGATTAACTCTGGTGAAAATACGTGTAGGAGTGTGAGGTGTCAGATTTAGGAGTTTTTGGGTTTTTTTTTTTTTTTTAGAAAAAGCTTTTGTTTTGGATTTGACCCACGACCGGTGATTATCCTGGCCTTCTGGCACCCCAGGGCTCTGCTTAAGAATACTGTGTTTCATGTTGGGGGGGTGGGGGGGGGGGATTGGTGGATGAAAGACAGAGGCTAAACTCTGCTTATGGCTTCGGTGTGTAATGACTCTCAGCTATAGGCCCACCATTAAAACACAGCACTAATGAAACCTTACACTCACCTTAGCAAAGCGGACAGCAAGATCTAAAGCGTGATATACTGTTTTATTATGGGACTCAGTGGTCTGTGTGAGTGTGTGTGTGTGTGTGTGTGTGAGTGTGTGTATTTATGTGTGTTTTCATGTCAAATGAGTGCATACCCTCTTTATAAGGTCCTGTGTGAGTGTAGGTTACAGTGTTTTATTATTCTGATAGGAAATGAAGTTGCATTTCAGCATTAAAAGCATATAATGTTTCAGTTTCAGCATCAGGGTGTAAAAAAGGCCAGAATCAAATTTGTCAGGGCTAGTGAACAGGATCATCACCATTATACAGTATAGACATGTACATATATGCAAGTCGACCGTCTCACTCCCTCTCTCTCACTTTCTCTCTCTCTCGCTTTCTCCCACATGGTCTCTCTCACTTCTTCTCTCTGTCTGTCTCTCTCTCTGTCTGTCTATCTATGTGTCTGACTGGCTCTCTCTCTCTCTCTCACTCTTTCTCTCTCTCTCACTCACTCACTCTTTCTCTCTGTCTCTCACTCTCTCTCTCTCAAGCACCAGACAAAAGCCAAGTGGTGTTACACAACACATTTGGGAATGAAATCTGCCATTATGCGTCCCCCATCATTCCCAGTTAGTGCTTAGAACAGTAGCCCTCACCTCAACATGACACGCACACACACACACACACACACACACACACACTGTCTCTCTCTCTCTCACTCTCACACACACACACAAAGTGCAAACCCGAAACACATGTGAGAACCCCTTGAGTTCCACCCTAACAACCACCCCCACCAACACACACACACACACACACGCACACACACACCCCTCCCTTGTATCTCTCATGCGGCCTGTGGAAATATGCCAAGGGCTGCAGGGTCAGCAAATTCATGGCACTGGAGGTGCTGTGTGTGAGCACAACCTCCTTTCATCTCAGCGCGAAACTTGTCTCTAATAAATTAACTCGCAATCAAAGCTATTTACTCTGGTTGGAGGCTATTTGAACGATTGTTAAACGGTCGAGTTCTGTCGTTTATGTGTGGAAACGAGTGTTTTCCCTTCATTTAGGAGGAACTGTGGGCTCTTTATGAATTCTCAGAGCGCTACACAGGGGACCTGGTTTAAGGTGGGTCTCACAGTGATTCTGTCCCACAGACTCAAAGGAGAAAAGCATAGAGCTGTTTTATATGAGTATTGTGGAGGGTGGATCGGTGGTGGGGTGTTGTTGGAGAACTTCAAAGATGCTGGGGAAAGAATAAATGAGAAAGTTCTTGTCTTTATTGCAAACAGAAGTTCTGACAACGCTGCCTCTTCATAAAGTGGTCAGGTAGGGGTCAGAGAAGGTTAAAGGGGTTGTTTTTTTTTGGGGGGGGGGGGGGGGTTTCAGCATCATGATGTGACGGACAAAAAACCCCACAAAAACAAAACACTGGAAAAAAACACGGATTTATTTTCAGTTGTTTGAAGCCGTATTGCTTTGGAAAATAGGTTTTAAAAAAAAGAGGTTAAAATCACTTCAAAATGATTCTGAACCTCAATTCAAGCGAATGTCTAAAAATCTTACTCACTTTGAATATCAGCTCACCTACAGTTTACTGAATTAAGTGTGTATAACCCACTCAGTTTTACATTCGGCACTATTACAATGCAATAGACTGAACAGCCATACAGGAAACTGAATACACATGGATTGATTTACAAAAGAATTTGGCATGTGTACACTTGTTTCAGCCTCACTTGTTCCTACTAAACTAGGAAAAATTACTGTTTGGTGAAGGTGTTTATTACTGCTCAACCATTCATGATGTTATTGGTTATGTACAAGTACATAATGTTAGCATTACAATTTCAGCTCTAGCCAACAGTTAGCATACAAACAGGACAGACACAGTGCTGCAGGAAAGTGCTGAATGTGAAGAATATAACTGAAAAAAAAAGGTGTCCATTTTCGTCCAAACTGTGTATCAGCAGTCACTAAAAGACACATTGGTAACATGTTCATTTCCAGTCTATGTACACACACACACACACACACACACACACACTCCCCAAAACCACCACCTGTGACTAAGT
>NC_044497.1:7150000-7190000 GCF_902362185.1 Chanos chanos | reverse complement strand
AGACAGATTTAGATAGAGTGATGTGCGGCTTCAATTCAGAGGCGAACTTATGGAGCTATTAGGGTCCTGTAGGGAGTCGCGGAAGGCCTTGGGAATATTTGCCATCCAGGCACGGGACAAGTGGGCGAGATGATCGAGAAAAAAACTCGTCATCTGGGAAAATGTTTAAAAGGAGAACTCGATGAGTGATGTCGAAGGCCTATCTGTTAGATGCGTCAAAGTCGTTGTCATATCGCGTTATGGTTTTATCATATTACAATTTCCCTTTCAAAAAAAAAAAAAAAAAAGGCATCCATTTGCATCTTGGAACAAAACATTCTCTGTTCTTTCACAATGAAAAGAAAAAAAAAAGAAACATTTAAAACACGTGCAATGGGAGAAAAATTGCTTTAGCTGCTATGGCAACCCTGCTCACAAGCAGATTCAGTTAGTTTCTTTTTCTCTCCTTTCTTCCCCTCCTTCTTCTCTCTCTCTCTCTCTCTCTCTCCCTCTCTCTCCCTCTCTCTCTCTCTCTCTCTCTCTCTCTCTCTCTCTCTCTCTCTCTCCCTCTGTCTTTTTTTGTCTCTGGAACAATAACACATTGGGCTTGTGATACATTTCAGTCAGCTCCCAAATGGAAGAATGCGTGAAAAGACAGCCAACTGTGTTGAAATCTAATACAGGATCTGCTGCTATATGTCAGATTGCAAGCCAAGTCCTGTATCACGTTTTCCTCATCCACAGCTGTTCTTTCATGGAAGGTAACTTGATATAAAAAAAAATGTTGAAATATTTTGTGAACACATGACAATATTGCAAAGTTGTTAGAAATGACTGGTGCATTTTCTTTTTTCTTTTTTTTTTTGGACTGAAGAACTGTAAGTGAGGGTTTCCTTTTGTCGTTAGTTCTTTCCTCTAGAATGTCATAAATTTCAGCACTTCAGAATACTGTACTCACTACTCTAGAACGTTGTGGACTCCAGTGTTCTAGAATGCTTTATGTTTCAGTATTTCATAATTCTGCTCCACTGTTCTCAAAATGTCATGGGTTCCAGTGTCCTAGAATGCCATCGGGTCCACTGTTCTACAATGTCATAGACTCCGCTTTTTTCCTAGAATATCATGGGTTTCATTGTCCTGGGCAGAGGTTTAGGGTGCTGACACAGACAATGACATCACAAATGAACAGAGGGAGAATGAAAGCATTCTCTAATTCTGTTTTTTTTTTTCTCTCTCTCTCTCTCTCTTCTGCTGGAATTTGCACACAAAGGTTCGGAGGCACTCTATCTCCAGATCTGGATGGACGCAGCAAATTTGAAAGGCTCTAACAGGATTAAACTCGGGGCTGTCAGTTCTGCCTGTGGCTTCCGCAGTCCCAAACCCCTCCTTTAGTCCCCGCGTATACCCAACTGATTCACCGCACTAAAGCTCCGCACAGGCTGGGGCAAAACTGGAGAGGGTTCCTCTCTCTCTCTCTCTGAGATAAGCTTCTGTGTCTTTCACTTAAGCGGTGCATTCGGTCCCAGAGTGTGTTTGAGAATCTTTTTTTTGTTGTTGGCTTTTATTGGTGGGTATTGGAGCTTTTCTGAATGGAGTTCAAAGGGTCTTAACCTATTGTATCTCTTGTCCCCAACCCCCCCTAGTTATAAAACCATACCTGCCATGATCTGGACACACACAAAGATCAATCTCTTCCAGTCTGTCTGTCTAGCTCTCTCTCTTTCTCTCTGCTTCACCATCTCTTTCTCTCCCACTCTCTCTGTGTCTGTTTCACCATCTCTTTCTCTCCCACTCTCTCTGTCTCTGTTTCAGCTATTTGTGTCTTTTCTATCTATCTATCTATCTATCTATCTATCTATCTATCTATCTATCTATCTATCTATCTATCTATCTATCTATCTATCTATCTCAGTAGTGCTTTTGTTTTTCATAATCATCATTCTGATCATTCTGTCTTTACAGTTAGTCTCAGTCCATGCTTATGGACAAGCGCTGGAGCCCAGATCCTTAAGAGAAACTGCTGAGTGAGCAGAGACCATCGGGATGGAGAGTGGACTACGCCCCCCCCCCCTCTCCTGTGCTCACTGGACCGATGTCTAAGTATCACCCCCTGAGCCACCCCCTGCTTTTGTCCTCTTGACCTTTTGTCTTAAAGCATACACGCACGGTTAAACAAGTGAGTGCGCTTTAAGCCCTTCAGCTAGGCAAGAGACAGTTCGAAGCTTTGAACATGATCACCGCCAACTTCCTCATTGGTTAGTGGGACCAGAGGATGAGGAATGTCCTCACAGAGTAATGAATGTTCTTACAGGTTCCATGGACAATGATGCATGTGTTCAGCGAGTTCAGAACATTTCATAACTTCTCCGAAGCATGTTATGTCAGGGTTTTGTGACATTTAGACTGGCAGTCGCCCAGTGTGTCTTCTGCAATGCTCCTCTTCAGTGTTGTAAAGATAGAAGTTTCTTCATGCTGCATAACACGTTTTTCAATTATTCATGTGAGCACTTGCCACTGATCTCCACTCAGTTCCTCCTCCTCCTCCTCTTCTTCTTCTTCTTCTTCCTCCTCTTCCTCTTCCTCTTTTGCTCAAAATATCTCTGAATGCTGCTCCTCTCTCTTATCATTTGTCATCCGCGGGATCTGTTTTTTTTTTTCTCTTCTTCTCTTGACTGTGCAGGTTTGGGCGGTAAAGGAGCATGAGGCTCCAACCTGCCCTGCACGTGAGTGAGTTGATTGTGTAAGATCAATGTTGCAATGTCACGAACCCTTTCCCTCAGATGGAGGAAACAACTCTTTCGAGAAGCTTTTTCTGGAATGTCGCCGCAGGAGCTAATGTTCTCGTTCTCTGTAACGACTCTCACTTAATGACAGTGTATCTGCAATCTTTCACCCCCCTCACAACCTTACACAATAACTCTTAAAAAGTGCCGACGGGAGCCTGTTTCTCCACGGTACAGTTTGAACATAACTCATTTTTGAGTTAAATCATCAAAATGTGACTGTAACTCAGTGTATGCAAATGTTAGCTTATGAGCTTGCATTTTTGAATTTTGAACTCAAAAGGAATGTAAGGTCATGACAGCTCAAGTCAAAGTTGTCTTTGGTGATGCGTTCACAAGCATTCTTTCAAGAGGGAACCATAGTTTAGGAGCCCCTTTTTAACTGATAACTGATAGATATATATATATATTTTTAAGGTGAGTAGTAATTACAGTCATGCTGAAGGGGAAAAACAAGCAAAGACAAATAAATACATAAAAATATAAATAAAACGGGCTTCCCCCAAATTATAGGGAACCACTGGCATAACCTAAACCTAAGTAATCCTAAAAACAAACAAACAAACAAACAAATAAATACATACATACATACATAAATAAATACATACATAAATACAACACTGCTGGTTGCCTCACAATATTTTGTTTGCGTTTTTTTTTTCCCCCAATTTCCTTGTTCCTTTTTAAGAATGCACCACCATCTCTGAGAACTATTTCTATCCCATGTTACATTTACACATACTACAGTTAAGCATTACAGAAACAAGTGACACTTTCAACACAAAGAAATGTCTATATTTATCATATTTATGAAAACATTTTTTTTTTTTTTTTTTTTTAATGAGAGAACTGAAACTGAAAATAACTCCACATGAATGATACGTATACATATAGTCTCGGTCAGAGTTGTTTTCTGTTTGCCTCCACTTAATATGACAACATATTCACGTGTGACCTGCTTAATAGAAGCGCTGTGACCGCAAACGTTTGCCACTTGACCGAACATCCATATGTTCATGTATGTTTACTGTGCATTCCTCCATTAGACTGGATACATTTCAACATTAGACTAGATAAATCCAACAGGACAGTACAAATATAGTTTCTCCCAGACAGTCGTTAATGTGATGTCCTTAAAGTACCTCAAAGATTATTAATTTTCTCAAGACAGAATTTATTTACTGGAATAAATCTTCTGCAGGAATTTAGGTGATCTAATGTCACATTATTTGTTTTCTGTCGAATTGTAATTTAAGATTCTGACATTATTTTGATTTATCAGACCTCATTAAAGACAAAAAAAGAACAAAAACAGAAAAACACTGGATGAATATGTGCTATCTATTCAAGCAGTCCTTAACGTGGCTTTATAGATGCAATAAAAATAAAGCATCCATTTTATAATAACAAATTTTCAGATGTTTGTAGGTAAATGGTAGATGCAGCTGATTCGTTTAATCATGACCTCTGTGACCTTTGACATATCATGGAGAGAAATTGATGTTATGTCTTTAATGAGTTGGAATAGATAAAAGATGGCCGAAAATAGGTCAAAGCCCCCCCCCCCCCCCACCTCCGTCTCTTAATTTATTCAATTAGCGAGACTGGTTACAATGCCTGTAACATAATTTTGACTGGCTTACACTAATCTGTTACCTTAGTAAATATACAATGATATTACAATGATTACAAAGACAAAACAGCATAAGAAAACAGATTCTTTCTCCTGACAGGACAATCTGTCAAATCACCATATTCAATTAATAACATAATGTGTTCAATCAAAAAGTTTAAATGAAAGGATACAAACATATATTGAAGAGCACTGTTTGAACAGATTGTCAATTGTCAAAATATACCTAATTTTTTTTTTTGTTTGTTTGCCAAATGCCTGTATTACATCTAAGGAAGACCTGTGCCCTCATTATAATAGCTTAAATCATATTTTCTGCACTTCAGTTTTCGAGTAGGCAAGGGCAGCTCTCAAAAACTGGGACATCTGAGAGTTTAGACAGTTAACATTTACCACAAATGTCAAAAAAGCTATTTAGTTGGCGGTCTCAAATGAATTGATGTTCAGGACATAGACAGGCACTGAAATC
Organism: Chanos chanos; assembly: GCF_902362185.1. Lineage (NCBI taxonomy): Eukaryota > Metazoa > Chordata > Actinopteri > Gonorynchiformes > Chanidae > Chanos > Chanos chanos. The sequence continues at coordinate 7,185,136 of NC_044497.1, read as the reverse complement.
AACTGCTCATGTGAAAAAGGCATACTGCCAGTATTTGCACAACCGGTCTGAGTAATTATCGCTAATTATCTGACCTCTGACTTTCCCAGACAAGCTTTATCAATGACCACTTTTCGTTAGAGACAACTGACACATCCATTTATTAACAGAGGTCTAGATCCCGCCAGCCTGAAACTTCATGCTAACTTGTAAGTGTTTTGGATCTGATTTTTTCTTTAAATGTTACGCAATTATGAAGAAAGAAAATGATGTCTGTTGTTCAAATAGCCAAAAAAACCCCAAAACAAAAACAACAAAAAAACCCAAAACTGAAAGCTGTAGAAAATAATAAAATTCCTTCTCTTTTCTTTCTTTCTTTCTTTCTTTCTTTCTTTCTTTCTTTCTTTCTTTCTTTCTTTCTTCTTAATATACACACTGAAAGACCAAGCGCTTCATTACACCCCAGGAGTCTCCTTTGTTGAATCTTGCTCCACTGTTGAGCAGGACCTTACGTATTGTTCTGCAGAGTACCTCAGTTACAGAGACCAAATTATCTAAGACAAGTCTCCTAACACTTGCCTTTCAAAGGGGGCTGACCCAAAAGGAGTTTATTATACGTGCTACGATTTCCTACTGATAAAAGACAGGGCATCATTAGTGCATACCGGGGTACCGACAGGTTAAGGGAATTTTCAAACGAAACTACACCCGAAGGCCGTACTGAAGAGGTTCCCTCCTCGTTTGTAAATAAGATATTATGTATGATGTTACAAATGTTGCAGAGTGTGAACTAAATTCTAATTTATGTAAAGTATGAAGTTTTGAGGATTTTTCTTTTATTTCGTGGAAAAAGCAGGAGTGTTATTATGTTGAATACTTTGCATGCCCCACCTTCCTTGTGACCTTCAATAAGTCTTGTGGTTCTTCTCAATTTTAATAGTACGTTTAATAAGCACGCATCCTGATTTCACTTCTTTTACGCCTGTGACTAATATCTGAGTGAACGTCTTGGCCTAACTATAGATGCACTTTCTCTCTGTGTCTGTAGGGCTGATGTTGTATCAGAAATCAAACGAGTGTATTTGCATGAAAGACTGTGATAAAAAGAAATGCTGTGAGAGCAATTGTGCGATGAGTGGGCTTGGTGTGATGTGTGTTTCCTCTGCTCAGAAGCGGCATTAAATCTACCATCTAGGGCCACTGTTTATGTTGTGTGAAACAGATGCAAGTTACACGTGGCATAATGGTGTTCATTCAGAGTGGTATTTGTGTATAGTCATTGATATACTACTCCAAAGAAAAAAGAAAAAAAAAGTAAGATTTCACAAATTCAGTGGTGACGTAGTCAAAATTCGAATAAACCTGTGAACACAGAACCCGATTTCACACCAGTTTATGCCGCGTTCCTGTAATTATTTCAACTTGCCCTGACATCAAATCTGAACACGCGGAAAAAAAAAGCGAGGCCTTTGTTTCCGCGGTTTTCCGTCCAATGTTCTTTTAGTCTCTTTTAAAACGCCTATTAGACGCCTTAGCGTACGTCCGTTAGCTGGTATTGCCTAACTAATGACTTTTCCCATTCTTAAATCACCACCCTCATGAAATCATTGTATCAGGATGATGCATCGGTCTCTGTGGATTAGGATCTCCAGGAGGTGCCACGCTTGGGTGTTTTTTTCAGCAGTTGAAAAGTGCTTTTGCTTATACTGTGTGGTCTAATCCCTGTGTTACGCCGGAGAGCTTGATTAGCATTCTAATTGACGATTAATAGGGGTGGAGAAGCTGCTCTCATCCCTGGGTGCTTGCAAACCCCTTCCCAAAACAGCAGGAAGTCTCTGGCTATCCTTCAAATGGCACAAAATTAAAAACTGATCACAGGATTAAAGAAATCTAGGCACCTCTCAAAGGATCAGCAGGTTTGATTTGGCCTCTTTTTTCCCTGGTGGAACAGATTGAAGGATCTGCAAGGCATCATTAATAATTCCAGATTATTAATTCCGTATTACCGACCCAATGATGTGGTACAAAGACTTAAGGGAAACGTAATGTTAGATGCTTTCTCGTGACTATGCTACTGTGACAAATATGAAAATGTTGATCTTTATTGTGTTAATACATTCATTTGGGGGACATTTATATCAGTGTGTGGCTGTGTTCTCTTTTCCACAAAGAAAACAGTTGGTTAGTTCCATGCCTATTTACAAAGAAAAACTGATGTGGACTTTCATCTTTTTGACGCTTTTGAAGCTTAAGGCAAGAAAGACTAACAATAGATTCTAACAATAGACTCCTGTCAGATGTTTTGCAAAAGACAAAGAACTACCATCCATTCTTAACTCTGATCTGGAATCTGTTTTATTTTTAACATTTGTTCGTTTTAGGGATAGATGAGTCTGATCTAATTATCTGTAGTTACAAACATAGTTGTATGAAAAGTAATGAAAGTTGAAAGGTTTGGAACTGGAACAGGGTTAAGGTTTGTATATGTTCATATGTTTGATTCAATGTTATCTCACATTTTTGTATGATTTCAAAAATATCATTTGTGAGACTAAAATTGAAAGAAATATTGTTGTTTACACCCGACAGAGAATATGTCAGCTGTCAAAACTTGACTACCATCCAGTTTTTATCAGTTTCTGCTTGTGTGTTCCTGAGAGCAGCACTTTAACCGAATCTGGCATCGCCTCTTTCACATGCTCAACACTAACAAGCAACAACTTAATATTAACACCTGCTAATTAAAAGATCACTACCTGAGAGATGGCACAGATCCAGGGCTGTGAACGATTAGTACAAAAACCATTACAAAACATGACGGATGGTACGGCTCACCAGTACCCTGTGGTACCAGCAGCCAAAGGTTTTCAAACCCAGAGAGAACAGAAAATCAGTAACAACACCGTAATATGCTTTTAATAAGTCAAGATGGGTACCACACCGAACATCCTAAATTAGTAACCCATGAGGATTCTAAATTAAGCATGGCACTGTATCCTAGAAACAACAAAAATGAGTCTGACTGGTTGTCGTGGGAGACTATTGTAGAGATCTCACTTACAGGTGATCTGTAAGCATGAAACAACAGAGAGGAAAAGATGCAGAGATGTGTGAACTGCAAAAAAAACAAAAAACAAAAAGAAACAGGAAACTATGTTTTTCAATACACTCCTGAGAGAGACTGAGAGAGAGAGACAGAGAGAGAGAGAAAAAAAAGATGTAAGAGGTAGCATAAACAGGGGGTAGAGAACATGCTTTGATAAAACTCTGAGAAAAGAGAGTGGAGATCTCGAAACCGTGGGGCAGATCAGCTCCAGGATGTCTTTGCTTGGCTCTGTTTTTTATGCCAATCCACCACATTCTTGAAAACCGGCCAGAAATAGAACCAACTCCTTTTCTCTCTCCCTGCTCCCCCCCCCCCCCCCCCCCCCCCCCCCCAGGTTTTGAGCCCTCACGCGCGGGCAGAGGTCCTCCGCCCGCAGAGCGGCGGAGAACCCGACGGGCCGTTCCTGGCAAACGGAGAATGATTATCTTTGGCTCAAAGCAAGCGCCCTTCCCGAAGCGAAAAAGAAAGCACCGGCCATAGCGATGCAGTTTGCAGTTCCTCCACACAGGCCTACAGAGGGCCATGAAACTGAGCATTGTAGGGCTGGGACATGTGGCTGCCTTCTTGAGGGTGAGTAATAAAACAAGCTATTTGGGTCTAACCTAATTACAGTCTAGACATGTCTCTTCAGTACACCCAAAAAAAAAAAAAAGCCATCTGCATTCACACAGTCGCTAACTAACGAACACACTTTGAATCGGCTTCTTCTGGACCACCAGAAGTTTAAAACTTGCTTAGTCACTGGGAACCGTACTACTGGGAAAGGCAAACCAGTTGCCTAAAATGGATCAAAAAAAAAAAAAAGTGGAACTAAAAGGGAAAAGTGGTGGAAACAGACAAGCAGTCTGTTTCGGGTTCTGATCCACCATACATACAAGCACAGCTGTCGCTTTATGAAGAGGCTCTTAAAATTCCTAAGCTTAAAATTTGCTTTGAATTTGTCTTTACAGCACTTTGTACATTAAATGCTTAACAGAACCCCTTTCATCGCATGACACTACAAGATGTGCGTATGAGTTTATTCACATGAACATAGTTATTATAGTTATTTCCCTTTCTAATGTACTTTCAAATAAAATGCAGTCTGGTAAATCATATTTCTTTTCATCGTTTCCTTATTCATGTGATCATAACTTTCTGTCATTGGAAAGAAATGCTGAAGGAGATTTCAAAAACACAGTAGGAGTGTTGGAAAGAAACTTTCATTTCTTGGGGAAAAAAAAAAAAAAATTCAACCCAATCTGCTTTCGTCCGCCAAGGAAAGACAAGAATGTGAGGATCAAATGCTTTTTTTTAATCTTTTTTTTAAATCTTTTTTTAATGTCTTTTGAACTCATCCCCATAAAAGAGATTGGCCTGTAAAACCCGAAAATACTTCCCTGTTTAGATAACATTAGATGATTAAAAACAAACAAAAAAAACATTCTGCTCACAATATTGTCTTTCCGGTCCTTTCTATAATGTCAGGAGATAGAGATGAGTTTCCCCTAACATATGTGAGACTATATCCTCTACTTTGGCCCAATCATCAGGTCAAAGCCACAAGTTACTTTGGTTAAGTGTTTTGTGTGAAATAAAATAAAAAAAACGTTTTGTTTAGGTCATTGAAGACAACATCTAAACCCCTGCTGATCTGAATTGGTGACCTTTCCTCGAAAAGGTATAGCGTATGCAAAGAAATTGTTTTATCGCTGGTGTTAACTTTAAGAACATGATATTCCTCCTGACAGCTGAGTTTGTCAATGACTTTATGCTTGACATTAATGCTGAACATTTAAGACAGGAAAATTACCTCATAAAAATGATATGACACTCAACATTCAACCAATAGAAGTGTCTGTCAGCACCTTACCAAGCCTCATCAATCCAACTAGCCTGGACTGACGTTAGAAAGCTAAAAAAAAAAAACAAAAAAAAAAACAAAAAAAAAAACGTAATGTACTTCTCAGTGGACATATTGCTTCATCATGTTTTTTTCAAAACTTCCAAAACTTTTCAAAATGTCAGGATAAAAAGTTTGACATCATTGACATTATGATATATCATAGTCAAAATTGTCAATATGGGTGTTGTCTTCGTTTAATGGATGGGGTAGGTGTGAGGCATGGATCCCTGGCGTAGTTTTAGAGACATGTGGCACTGATGTAGTCTTAGTGAAGCATTTGAATACATCTGTTTGGCCCTGTTCCCATTTAAGCCCAGGGAACTCCATACCCATACTTCAGCTTAATGCGCTGATCCGTTAGATCAACCTAGAGCTTTGGAAAAGTCAAATGGTTGTTACGCTTTTGTATCTGGAAATCATTGCAAATTAATTCTGTGCCTAGTTATTGTAACCATGTGACACACATGAAGAGAATAATTTTTGAAGTTTGTGGGAAAGCACTCAAAATGTTAGAATTAATATTAGGGTACAACAAATTTCAGTCGTAGCATTTTGATATTTTTTGTGAATTGCTCCTTTATTTAAGGTTTGTGCCTCTACAGGAAAAAATAACAACAACAATATCGACGTATATGTTTTAAGTGTCAGTTGTAAGTGAAAAAGCTAATGATAATGATATTTTCTTAGATGTGCATTTTTCAAAACATTTAAATCATCTGTTCACATGTTTGACCTTTGGATGTCCTTGGGGTGTTCAACATCTCCTTCTGTCATTATGACAGTGTTTAAATAAAGCTGACCATTCAGTGAGATCCTCGCCCGTTCAATGACTAACAAAGATACAACACACAAACTTTAAGTGGGCAAAGACTGATTATCGCTCATTCTGCATACATAAAACAAACATGTCCATTTGTCTCGGAGGATTTCAAAAGCATGTTTGTCTCCAACAACCTTTTTCAGGACAAAAGAAGCTCTTAGAAGACGCCAAAGAATTCCTCGCTTTTCCTTCTGCCTCGACACCAATTAGACGAGTAGCTATTATCCTCGTTGAAAGGCTCGTCAAACAAAAGCCAAAGAGAAAACTCCCATCTCCTCTCCAGGACGATAAATAGATAGTGATGGATACCCCCGTCATGCAAGAGAACATCCATCAATCACGATCCTCCGGAGAGAAAGCATGTGAAAGGCGCGACGTTATGCAAACTCCCAGTGTGACTCGTCTCCTAATCCAGGAGGCCCCACGTGCTGTCCCAGCATCCCCCGGGCCTTTTCGGATCGCTGCAGGGAGGGGTGGGGGGTGGGGTGGGGGGGATCCAGAACGACGAACGATGTTGGAGCTCTCCAACAGTGAAGGCTTTGAAGGCTCATCGGCCTCCTTGAAGGATGGACTCCTTATGGGAACGGGGGAAAAAAAAAAAAAAAAGAACTGTCACATGTGACTACCCCCCCCACAGCAGGCCATCAATGCTCCTTAACAAGGCGTACATCACACCTCAAGAGCTCGTATTCACTCTCTGTCACCATTCATGGACCTCACTTCCTTATAATCAAACAGCTTCACGAGGTTCTTTTTTGTCCCATTGTCAGAACCTCTCTGTCTTCTTTCCAGTTAGGACCCTGAGACTGAGGAGTGGCTTGTGTGCAAGAACTCAAGGCCTGACCCCTGTACCCCTCCAGAAAGAGACCCCCACCCCACCCCCCCACCCTTAACTCCAACCCCAATGGACTACTTTTGTTCCCAGGATCAGTGCCCTAGCTGGGGCAAATCAGACCCTGGTCGGGGCCTAGGAGTGGGTACCACCAGGAAATCCATTGTTTGACCATTCATCACTCAGACAAATAGGAGTGGAGTGGACATTAGCGCAGTCCATAACCACACACACACACACACACACACACACGCACACTGCGGCGACAATGTCCACATAGCATGACAGCTCCTACTGAGAGAGGAATGTGTATCCTCTGAGGTCACAACCAATTCACATGTGTGTCTCTACCATTGATACACAGTAGTTTGATGTACAGGGGAAAGATCCCAGGATTCCTCTCTACCCCTGTGCCTCATTTGATAATGGTGTGGTGGTCTTCTGAAACAATGCACGTGATACGAAAGATTTAACCCCATACGTTATTGTTCACGTACAATTGCAATGAACTTTCCTCCGTGTTTTCCATTTTTTCCCATCGTTGTGCATCAGTTACTTTGAGCAGAGTTTGACTCGCTACAGCTTGAGCGTCACAGGGATGGGGTTGACGGCTTCGTGCAACACTCGACGAGTCTGGGATCAAGAGCAGAGATCAATAAAACACGACGGGCACTAAAGAAGTATTAGTTAACGGTCTGTCTTTGACGGACAGGATAACGTTGACGGTTGATTCACAACTCTGATTACACTGTTGTAAATCAATACTGTCAAAGCTTCAATTTAACGGAACCAGACGTGGCCTGGCAAAGGCTGTTAGATCATAGGGGGAAAAAAAATATGATGAGCAATGGCATCCTGTGATTATGACAGAGTGTGTTAAAGTACACAGAAAAACTCAGCTGGGAAAAGCTCAGCTTTTCAAGGACATTCCTCTTAAAAGTTATCCCTCAGAATCAAGGAAAACGAAATTACAAGACTTTCCAAAATAAAAAAAAAAAGATCTTTTCATACGCTTTTGAAATCTGAGACATTAGAGAATCTAAAAGAGAACACATTTTGAATCTCCCATAGAGACTCACTTTCAAATGTAACGAACTGATGGCTTAATCTTTTCATGATTGGACCAGAATTCCAACAGCACCAAATTGCAACCAAACTGCAATAGTGTTCATGACCGAAACTGGCTTAGAATTCACCTTGAAAATGATTAACTATTACAAGCATGTGCTCTCCCTGTCAGACAGCCAACAGTGGAAGTCGTCTTAAAAGAGGAAGGTCAAAAAAAAAAAAAAAAGTAGCTTTGTGCATTTTCACAGATCTGTTTGTGTTGTGAACAATGTCCTTAGAAATCATTCTTTTTTTTTTTTAACACTGTTGACTTTTTAACACTGCAAAGTTGTGGTCCTCATGGCTCTGTGTACCTCCCCTCTTACTCTATACCATTTCCCTGATACTCCCTGCTTCTCCTCTTCCTTTCTCCCTCTCTCTACCCCCCCCTCCCCTCTTCCCATCTCCTCTCAGTGACCGTCTGCGGGGGCACCAATCCATCAGTTCTGGGCGGTCTCTGGGCTACTGTGCGGGGGTGGGATTGACAGCGGCCGCTCTCCTCTAACCGCTCCTCTCTTTAGGGGGCAGTCGAGAACCTTCGCAAGAGAGGAGAGCCAAGACCTCACAGGATGCACCCCTGAGATTACAAAGGGGGGGTAAGCAGCGATTAGGAGGGCACAGCCCCTGTGCCCCTGGGCACGGATTCCTGCCAAGGTGCGGAGAGATTAGCGAGGCAGGGCGCGCGACACCAGCGTCCGTGTCAAGCCGCTCGTATTTAAAGCGTCCCGACTGCTAACGGACGGCGGGAACACAGGTGGGGAGGAAAAGAAAAAGGGGGTTTTTTTTCGTCCTTGTAATTGCTTCCTGCTTGGAGATTACATGAGCCGTAATATGCTAATTAGCGTTTTCATTTTTTGGACATTAATTAAAAACGTACGCGTCTCACTCGTATCGCGTCCTTTGGACTGAGGTCATGTAAAAGGACTGTCCATTGTTCTGTTCAGCTATCTTTTACCTCTCATTTAATGCCAAGAGGTCATAAATAAAAAAAAAAAAAACATACTACCTCAACGACTTTGTTTATTTTCGTCTTGGGAGGAAAGACAAAGTTTTCTTTTGACTCCTTTTTGCAGCTAAAGAAAATAAAATAATTTATACATGTCTCCTTTGGAACACTGACCCCTGTCTGAAAACTGACTGGGTAGTGAACACATATAAGTCAGTGCGTTCTACAAAACAATGAAAGCATGCATTCATTGCACCATCAAAGCCATCGTAATAGTAATAAAAACAAAACAAGAACAAAGCACAAAAACTCTGTTCATTTGAATCCATTACGCATTCATGTCTATCTCTGATGTTGCAAACAATGTGAATTTATGGTAAACTCTTCTATAGGCAGGGGCGGGGGGAATCCTTGGTCTGAAAAGACCAAGCAGTAAGCCTTAATAACAGCATCTTTAATGGCTTTAATGTAAAGATAATCTGGTCTCTTGTGAGATTCCTGCATGTTGAAAGGTTATGTACTCTGAGCTGCATAACTCCCTGAGGAACACGTCTTAAGCCTAGACAGTCGCAGGCTGCCTTTTCCCGAGCAGAATTATACTATGCCGTGTATAATTCTCTGTGACATCACTGTCTATCTAAGGGATGTCTAGGACTTGGGAAAGGTATTTTTAGAAGGATAACACACCCCATTGGTCATGTATCTTCTCACTTCAGGATCCTACAAGGGCATATTCCAACCTTGTTACGAGTTCGACGCTAGATGACACACGTCTCGCAGCGGAGAAATAACATTGCGTTTTTTTTTGTTTGTTTTTTTAACCTCTCTCTCCAGACAAAACTCCACAGCTCTGACACTGTCTCTTGAGTAGTCCATTTATTTCTTATTTCCTCTTCGGTAAACAGATTTAGAGGCTTTAGCAGTGTGAAGTCTTTAGTATTAGCGGACAGCCCTCTACAAATCTCGCCATGTTTCTCTCAATCCCTCTGTATTTATCAGTATTACACTCTTCTCTCCAAGCCAGCCAGTCTAATCAGAGCACCCTTACCAGGAAACAATAAATCTGCACTTAAGTGTTAGCTAAGTGGGAATAAGTCTCTTCAGAGTCCACCTCCCTCCACCCCCCCCCCCCCCCCCCCCCTTTACTCCTCATTGCAGCGAGAACAGCTGGGGAGCATTAGCCGAGGGAAGGCCGGCCTGAGTTTCCTTCCTTAGGAAGACCGTGTCTGCAGAACGGCCCAAGGGTAGGTTATTTTGGCTCTCCCACAGACCACTTACATGTGGCATGTACGTGTGGCTACTGTGGGTCATTAATAATGCACTGTTTCATTGCCAATGGATGGTCTGGTAGAACAGAGAGAGAGAGAGAGAGAGAGAGAGAGCTTTAGAGGAAGGTATATGAGGACAAGCTTCTTTGGAACAGGAATCAAAAGGAAGGATCGCTTTATGATTCCCGGGTAAAAGAGTTCTTAGAATCATAAAACAAGTGGAAGTGGGTTTTTACATCGCTGTGTGCTGTGCTTTTACCATTAGGCTAAACGTGGTTAGCACACTATGTCCTTACACGGAATATACTGACACTTGTACAAAGCTGAATGAAAACTGCCATAGACCATAGACTGCTACAGGTTTTAACCTTAGTTGACTTCTAAGTAGTGCATTAGCTTGTGTGTCTGGAATTAAGCAGATTACGTTGACATTTAATGCTTATCTGAATGAGCGTAATGAGGTTCACTTCTCAGGTAAGACTTCTTTATCTTCATTCTACAGCGATGCTATAAGTCTGTTCTACTTGGAATGTTAACATATACTAGTGTTTGCCAGTCCTGTTCCTGGAGACCCACAACTGTGCACACTTAAGGTCTCTTCCTGGTTTAAAACCCCCTCTTTGGCTAATTAAAGGCTAGATAACTAGCGAATGAGTAGAGTAGGTAATGAGTAGGCCTATTACTTTAGGGTGTGCTTGAAACTGTGTAGTGGTGTGGCGTATGTGACCCAAAAGAGGGCAGAAAATGGACCAACATTTAGGAAAGAAAAAATAAAACTTATTATGTTTAAGATTAATTAAGGAAATATGAATATGAATAGTTGGTCAATTCAATGGTGCTGGAAAACAGCACTTTCTAAAGCCTGAAACAGACTCCTTGCGAACCTCAAAACCACGGAGCGAAATGTAATCTATACGTATGTTGAGGTAGCAGAAATGTCAAGCGTTAGAACTTACACTTCTTGGAAGTTTGGAGGAGGGGACAAATGGGGTTGTGACACAATTCGGTCGAGGTTCCGCTGCTGTTCCTCCGCCGCTCTGGTTCTAGAATCTTTTTCAGTGGGCTGTTTATGACGTGACAAATGCTTCCTCCCCCTCAACAGTTTAACATCACAGAACAGGGCCCCTTCGCTGTGAGAGAAGCCAGCTTTAGCTTTGTGCTCTCAGCCTCTGACTAGCTCTCACTACCGCTTTGATCTCTGCAAGGGGCTTAAATACAAAAAAAAAAAAAAAACCTGAGCTGCTTGTGTGGATGAAAGGTTTTAGATCTAATACTAGACTCTCTGTCGAGGAAGAAAAAGCATATTTGAATCAACGCTCAACGATTAGCTTTGGTCGTCTAAAAATTTGGGGAGCATATCTTACGCATGCTGTCACGATAAGACATTGTTAGCGTCCTACACAAACACTACACAAATACTAGAAGGTTTCAGCAGAACAGCTAAGATCTGACTGTTTAGTTTGGGAGGGAAGAGCTAACTGCTTAAAACAAAAGCGCAGCAACGCTTTAAGATGATGAGGGCAGAGAATTTTACCTCAGCAGTATAACAAATTTCTTGTCCTAAGTATTTATCCACAGGTGTATTCTCCCCTGTGCATGTCAAACAAATTCATATTTTTCCATGCTCATGTAAAACACTCCGTATCTGTGCTCGGGGGTCTAAATGGACTGGAATAAATTGTCCGGTGAAAAAAAAAAAAAAAAAGGAGTGAGTCACAATATGTTTTTCCTGTCACGTTAACCTTGGAATAAGTAACAAACCCCCAAGTCTCTTAACTCCTCGCCTTTCCGCTAGCCCGTGATGCAAAGCATCCACCGTCATGGAATCTGTTATGTCATCTGCTGAATACACAAGACGTCATAGCCACCTGGTTTCCAGGGTAACAGAACCGCTGTAGCTGTTTCCTTCCTGTTACCCCTAGGTCGAGATGCCATTTATCTAAGAAGTCACTGATTTGCAGTTCGCTCTGACACAGGGGCTTATGACAAATGATTCAGGGTACAGCTCTGTGTTTGGAGCACTGTATATGGAGTTTATATTTCCCTCTTTTCTCTGTGTGATGAAATTACTGTGTGTGTGTGCATTAGAGAGAGAGAGAGATAGAGAGAGAGAGAGAGAGAGAGAGAGAGAGAGAATAACTGACAATAGCAGGCTGAGGACACTATGTGCAGGCAAATTCTAGGAACTGCTCAATAACCATAGCATTTCCTAGATTCAACACACACACACACACACACACACACACACACACACACACACACACACACACGTGCGCAAACATGCATCATGCACACACAAATTTCACAATCACAGTACTTGTAAGCGTTGGCTACAACTTCTAAACAGCTGTTTTTGACAGTCAGTGGATATCCACAAAGCACTCTGTCTCTTTCTCTCTCTGTCTCTCTCTTTCACACAAACACATACACACATTAACCACACCTGGCAATGAGAACTCACATGCATGTGGTCACACACACACACGCACACACAAACACACACACACACACACACACACACACACACACACACACAGACTGCTCTGACACTACACCAGGCCTTCTGCATGGCAGGCCTGAGTGCGTATCACTATGGTAACAGGAAGGTTAGCATTGCCAGGAGAGCAGCTGGTGCGTGGTGGCAGATTAGCCTCCAAACACATTTACTGGCAGTCAAGTACTCTATAGCCCTCTGACCAGTTTAACAGCAAAGCCAACGAAGAAAACCCCTCATTTAACCAAAGGCAAAAGGCAAAGATTTGTATTCACAGACGAGGTTTTTTTCTTCTTCTTCTTCTTCTTCTTCTTCTTCTTTTTTTGTTATTGTTGTTCTTCCATCTGTTCATTTGGGGTGGAGCTAGGATGTAAACGGATTGGAGCATTTTTTAGAAAGTTAAGAGGACAAAACTAACTGTTGTCTAGCTTCTGTTCGTTGCAAGACATTGTCTGTGTAATCTGAAACTGTGTCAGGAGAACAGAGATTGCTATTTTATATATACATATATATATGTGTGTATATATATATATATATATATATATATGTGTGTGTGTGTGTGTGTGTATGTGTATATAAATATATCTATCTATATATCTATATCTATATCTATCTATATATATATATATAAATCTTTTCCTTGATGTTATTTTTTTTTTATAAACCCACATTAGAAACAGTGGAGCTTACAGCAGCAGCGGTGGTCTGGCTTGTCTCTGTAACGCTCCTTAATGAAAGAAGACACATCTCCTGACAAGATTAATGGTTATAATCGATGCCTCAGTTAAATCAGACAAGCTGCAGGTTTTTATGTACAATGCCAGGGAAATTTATCTCTAACCGGTTACCAGTCTCCTCACTGCAGATGAGTTGGCCGTGTTAGGCTGCGCTCATTAATTATTCCGTCCTCCAGGATTCGCATCGGCGTTGTCCTTGTGTCCAGACGGATGACTGGGGCAGTGAAAGGAAGGGTGTATCGTTCTGCGAGCGGGATGTCTGCAATAACCGATGCACTTCAACACCAAGAGAAAACTCATTCAGAAAAGTATATTTAAAAAACAAAAAAACAAAAAACCTACTACAATCTGGAAAATAAACATAAATTTAAAAAAAAAGGAAAAGTTTGTGTCTATTTAATTAAAATTTAACTTAAAAATGTGCCTTTTTCTCTGTCTTGTATTGGAGAGGCGCTATGTAAACGTGTGCTATGCGTGTTGGTCAGCAGTGAGATGAAGCGATGTAACTGGACTGGTTAAAGCATACACAGAAATAAAGTATACAAAGATCTAAATTCACCAAATTTTAAACACTGTTGTTGTTTTCCCCAAAATAAGGACAATTTATCTTTGTCTGTTTTATTTAAATATGCTCAGATGGAAATCTGTTGTGATGTCTGTAATCTGATGAGGGCTTTCCAGACGGCTGCCTGATTCGTGTTCACGTAGTCTCTCTCTCTCTCTCTCTCTTCAGCCCCTGCATTCATGCTTTAAGAGGCCTCATAGTTATGATTTACTGGTTTTTATTGCACCATCTCAGAACAGCATTAGAGGACCGCGCTGCACTCTCTTCTGGTGATAGACGGGCTTTCAATTAAAATAGTAAATGTCATTACTAAGTGTGAAATCAACAGGATGGAGGTTTTTCGTGTGAAAACTGCCTGGAATTTCGCAGTCAAACCTAGAAACCGCGTGTGTTGGGTGTAACTGGATTGACAGTTTTGCCATGACGAATGTGAGGTGTCGGTAAACTCGGTAAAAACAACAAACTGATTGTTTTATGTTTCCATTCAGAGGACGTTAAGGCAGGATTTTTAAATTCATAATACACAAATGCAGTTTTCTGAAACCTCAAATCCGTTTTTATTGTGCTCTCATAGTTTACGACACCATTTAAAAACTGAGGACGTTGAACCGGGAGAATGATAAAACAAAAAGAGAGAGAACATTGGAACATCACCCTGCTAACTGGACACTTGTATATTCATAGCAATAAAATAATTCAATCTGTTACATGTGTATTAATATGTTATTACATACAGATACAGCTACATCATTGAACACAGTGATGAAGAGAGAACATATCAGAATCAAAGTATTTGTACTATTACCTCTGTGTGTGTGTGCGTGTGTTTTTGTGTGGGTGTGTGCCTGGGTGGATATCCTTGTGTGTAGCTGTGTGGGTGGTGGTGGTGGGGTGGGGGGCTATATGTGCGTGTGTGTATGTACGTGCGTAGGTGGATGCTCTTGTGTGTTTGTATGCACATCCGTGTGTGTGTGTATAACAGCGAGCGCATCCATGCATGTGCAAGTTTCTGCTGTTTAGACAAGACCTCTTCCCAGCAGTGCAACATCAGTAAAACTGTTCACCCGCTGTCCCCGTGTACACAGGAGAGGAAGGACTCTCTCCCGTATGAATGGTAATTAATGAGAAGGAATCGGAGGGCACTGGCAAACACAGCGCTGTAATGGATCTGGAGGAAGCCTCTGTGAGATGTCCCAGTGTAAGGGAACATGTCCAGACATGCCTGAGGAAACAGCCTCTCTCATCTCTAATGAATGAACAAATCCAAGGGGTGCAGAGCAGCTGGGAGGTCTTTTGTCTGTCTGTATGTGTGTATACGTGTGTGTGTGTGAGTGTGTCTGTATGTGTGTATGCGTGCATGTGTGCATCTGGGCTGGATGGGTTCTGAAGGAGCTAAACTCAGGGTTAAACTCAGGTCACGTATTTTTTCATATGCGGGAATTTCAACATTCAATTCAATTTCATTCATATAGTGCTTTTTACAACTTTTTATGACTTTTATCATAGAACAGGTTTACAGGATGCTAGACCTGATAGCCCCGATGAGAAAGCCCAGTGAGACAATGACAAGGAAAAAAAACTCCCTTAGTCTGAGACAGATAAACCTTAGGAGGAATCAAGACTCAACAGGGGGAACCCATCCTCCTCTGGCTGGCCCCCTGGGTGTTTAGATTAATTGAATAGAATATTACATAAAAGCAATATGAAGCAAAAAGGATCTTTGAAAGTCACTGTCATCAAATGGTATAAATGTTCGAAAGTTGTCTCACCAGAGAACTAGATTAGCAGGTAAATGATTGCTTTAACAGTAAATAGAAAACAAAAGATCAATGAAAGTCTGAGTGCTTAAAATACTATAATGTTAACGAATTGTTAATAAAACAATAACAGTGTACATGTAGCAGGTTGCCATGACTGGTAGGAGTCATGGTTGTCCTCTGCTGAGCAAACAGACACGGATAAACTGGGTCATGGCTGACAGAGAAACGCAGTTTTCCTCAACAGGACTTGCAGAGTCAGTTGAGCTGGATCAGGCTGGACGGAGGATCCCCTCCATCAGGGTGAAAGGGAAACGGAAAAAAAAAAAGGAGAGCATTAATGATTAATGAACATGGTTTTACATACTGACTAGACTTGGATCTGACAATAACAGCTATGATCTGGCTTCTTTAATCTATTTAAAAATGCATTCAGATTTGTAACAATTTACATCGTAGAATTATTTGGCTAATTTATCACTGTAGATTGAAATGAACTATTAAAATCATCTAATTTTTCCCCTTTGAGAATCTCTGTGATCGAAGTTCGCTCTTTCTGTCAATCTATCACCACATGACTCTACAAATTTAAGTCATAGGGGCTGTCTGGCCCCTACAAGCCTTCCTTCCTCTGGGGTTGCCCCCTGTCGCCGTGTGTGTCCGGATCCCGTCTGTTTTGTGATTGGAGGGGGAGTTAAACATGGAACGCTGACCTGTGTGACATCACTCAGACTTTGGCCTCTTGACATTTTGCCATGAGGTAAGTGATTATGACAATGTTGTTTTCTGGTCTAAGCAAGAAATATAATGATATAATGTGGTATTAAGTCAACTGATTTATCTCCTTGGAAGCTAACTTAGTTTTATCACATGCTCAATAATAATAATAATTCATCCTCAGATGAAACTGAACACCAATACACCTTTTTTTTTTTTTTTCAAATGTCTGGTGAATAAAAGCCACACCAATAAAGAAAAAAATAGCATTTGCTACTAAGATGTAGCCTGAGCAGTGATTTGTTTTGCTTTGTTTCCATTTTATATGTCTGTAGTATTTCTGTGTCTGCAGGGCCTAACACAGAGAACCAGTTTTAGAAATGGTATATGTTATTCTTAAGCCAAATCATACAGGATGTCTCCCATAAACATTTATTATTAGATCAATCTTCATGAAGGGTTTTTTTTTTTTAACTTACAGTAATTTGAGTTATAGAGGAATGTGTAACTGATGCTTGGTTTTGGTGGTAGACAGTTTTGGCTGAACTCGCCCGTTTGGGTTTGTAACGTGTGTCTCCTGTGATCCAGGCCCAAGGCCGTCGTTCTTGCCCCCACATGCCACCCCCCCCCCCCCCCCAGTCTGTCTCTCTCTCTCTCTCTCTCTCTCTAACTCCCCTCGGCAGAACCCTTGCTCTGGGTTTGACTCATAATGACCTGCAGCTGTTGCTGATGTATTTACCTTTGAGGTGTCATCATTTTGAGTGGAAAGCAATTAACCCCAGTCATGACCCCCCGGGTGATGGCAACGTCATTGGCTCGCCCCCAAAAAAGAAAAAAAAAAACAAAAACAAAAATTGCTGCCCACTTTACTACTTCCTGCTTCTGTGTCTGACAGGAATCAGTTTGTCACATTCACATCCAGGTCACGACCTGTCGGGGGTGGGAGGGTCATATTTAGACGTGTCTGCCAACAATGAAGCAAATCTGGGTGATTTATTGACATTACGCCAGGGGAAAAAAGAAGACTTCCTCCACCGCATTGATTTTTAAATTTCGCTCAACAGATAGAATGGCAAGACTGCTTTCAGCTCCATGAATAATTAAAATGCTATTCTAATAATGCAAACTGTTTCTCTTGGCTCATAAGAGAAAATCAAATACAGACAAAAGCACCTTGGATTCCCCTGTGCTACATTTTTTTTATCTTGTCTTTTTGTTTGGTCTGGACCACTTTCATATGTGAATGAATATAACTTTGCTCTCGCTGAAATTTTATATAATCCCAAACAAGATCCACTATTCGAGTCGTTATACCTCTTAGAGTTTATTGTTTCTCTTAAAACACACACACACACACAGCTAGGCAAACAAACAATAACAACAAGGCCTCCAAACAAATAAATGTACGTCAGTCTAAGTAAACGGGAACGCAAACCTAAAGCATAGCCAGAAAGCTGGGCCATATGTCTACAGTTCCTAGTCTTTTTCATGACCCAGACTGAGGACAGCGTTCACCTAACTCAGCCCCACGGCGGAGATTTAAACATTCACAGAATGAAAGGGCCATTTTTTCTGGAGCATTAAACATGCAAGCAAACCCATGTTATTTCTGTACGTTTGGCGTAAGGCTGGAAATTGTGTCTAGCGGGAGGTTTTTGGCCGTGGGTCAACTGTGCCGCAAGGGGAGGAAGTCATCTCTGGCGGTCTGCTGGTTTGTTTCGCTCATGGCTGAGTTTTCCATGCTGTGTCCATTTCATTAATCCTGCGGCGTCTTTACGTGACGCGGGGCGGGGGGGAACATGCCAGTTTACCTGTGTGAATATCCTGTTTTATGAAACAGCCTTTCACAGCCGGCCTCGGGAGCCAATGTCTCCGGCGTGCGTTGTGTTGGAACCAAAACGTGATCAGACTGAGGCGAAGACCGATACCTTTCACGCTCGCTGACACGATAGAGCCTTTACAGAACGCAGTAAGAAGCACTGGAATTGGCGGAGTCTTTCCGGAGTCATATGTTCATACTTTCTGTTTGGACCCTGTGTTTTTATATGAAGTCCTTTATCAGGAAATGAAGCACATTTTAGGGAATGTTTCTTCTTTTTATGTGGGGGAAGCAACGTTTTTTTTTTTTTTCCTGACTTTTTTAAAGGCATAAATAGTAGGGGTTTTGTTCTTTTCTATTTATAGTTCTTTGGGTTCTGGTTTCTGCCGCTCAAAGTGTACCAAGTTTTAACTCAAAGTATATCATTTCTTGCCCCAAAACTTTGCATTTCTCTGAACTCTCTCTCTCTCTCTCTCTCTCTCTCTCTCTCTGTCTCTGCCTCTCTCTCTCACTCTTTTTGTGGTGGAGAGTTCTGTTATATAATCTTTCCAAGGCCCTATGTCTCTGTCTGGCGTCTTTCCCTGTGTAAATGGAGGCCTTTTTCTGGACCCGGTCCAGTCCAAACAGAACAAACTCTGTCCTCAGACCTTGTTCTTAGCACCAGCTGTTCCTTAAAACTACTTGAACAGCTGACACTTTTGTTCATTTGGATTTGCTCGATTTTTTTTCTTTTCTTTTCTTTTTTTTTTTTTGTAGTATTCTTTTCTTTTCTTTTCTTTTCTCAAATTTAATCTTTTCTTTTAGATGTCTACCTCTCATTCTCTCTCTCCTACACTCTCACCCTCTCTCATTCTCTCTTTTCTCTCTCTCTCTGTTGTTTGTGTTGATATTTTGGTCCTCTCTCTCTCTCTCTCTCTCTCTCTCTCTCTCTCTCTCTCTGTTGTCTGTGAATAGAGTTGATGTATGGTCTGCAGCTGAGGCACACCTGCTCTCCAGCTCTGTGCTCGTGAGGAGATCCCTCAGAACTGGCCTCTGCGGTTGGCCAGCTGCCTGGACCAATCGGCAATCTCGCTCACGCTGTTACACCTGTTCTAACTCGCCGAGAACACCCGCTTCTGTGAGCTTTTTTTTTTTTTCTGCAGGCACTCATCCTTGTGTAAACAGATGACGTAAATCTCAACGAGCTCTGTTCTGCCATAATGACACACTCCTAAAATCATTTGCCTTCTGTGCGTCTGTTTGGGGGGTTTTTTTTTCTTTTTTTTTTTTTTTCCAAATCACTTTCATTGAAATGCCAGGTCATGGAACAAACTGTGGAAGATAATGCTTTCGCAGTTGTCGTCTGCCAATTAACACAGAATTAAGTTGTTTAGTAATTGCTTGTCCGTTGGGACCTTGGCTGATTATTTGGCTCAGAATGGTTTTGTATCTGATGAAAGAGGAGAGTTCAGTTGAACCATTACTGTTCATTCGACATGTTTAAAACGTTCAATTAACGTAGAATTTTAGCTCAGAGACATTCAGAAAAGAGGTCGTTACCCTGGCCGTGTGTCAGTCGACTTCGCTAGAATAGTGCACGGAATGTTTCACTGTCTGAGTGTGTAACCAGCGACGTGAAGTCAAAAAAACACAGATGGTTTCACTACAGCAGTCAAACATGGAATGAAACTGATTGTTACATAAATCAATGGGGCAAGTATAACGCTCATATACGCTCATGCTATATAGAAAATCCAGACATAAAAACAGCGTGTGGTATATGACAATTCATGATGAAACGATGAAGGATCGACGGCTAATAAATGACTCATTTAGCGTTAGCCACTCGCGTGTGTCTGTTCGTGCGTGTGCACACTCACATATTCAGAAAGGGAGATAGGAACCGAGAAAGTGAGAGAGACACTGACAGAGAGTGAGAGAGACGGAGTGTGAGAGAGAAAACAGAGAAGGAGGGAGAGAGAAAGAAAGAGAGAGAGAGCGAGAGAGATGTCTTGCTAATTGATGTAGCTCATTAGCTCTGTTGTTGCGGACTCACCTGTTTCTCATGCTGTCATCTCAACATGACACGGGTCACATGACCCGCTGTTAACCTTTCTCCATCTGGAATTTACACCAAGACAGAGGGACAAAGACCCAGGTTCTTCTCAAGCTTTCTGGCGTGCTTTTACATAAACCTCAATCACACAAGCAAAATACAATTAGATTGATCTTTTATTATTACAGAGTTACATATCTTTTGCAGGGTGTCCGTTTGTTAGATGTTTGAACCAGCTAAGACCAGAATAATCGATCTTTTAGTGGCAACTGCAGCTGTAGCGCTGTCAAGCATCTGTTGAACAGATTCATTTGATGATAGTCAGACCATCTGGTTACAGACGCACAAATGCTGTTCATGGTATACAGGCCTATAAAACCCACAGAACGCTTTTAAACTCCAGATTATTTGGATTCATTCCGTAAAACCCGGGATGGCACGAACGAATAGAATTTTTTTGCGTGTCCTCGTAGCTGATAGCTGGGCTGGTTTTGCTGGGATTCACCTGTAACAGCAAATGACTTACTGTCTGCATTTCGTCAGTGGGGCTTTTCACCTTTCTTTCTTTCTTTCTCTCTTACTTTCTGCTGCGTCTGTACATCCCAAGACATCTTAAAGCTTTCTTCATCAAGCTAAGAGCCTTCTCTCACCTTGTGCAATGATCCAGATGAGTCCAAATCAGCCTCAGCGTGGCAACTGACGAATCAATTACCAAAAAAGCTAAGTACAGCATCCCAGACACCCATTAAGAGTCTCTGCCCCCTTGTTAGAGACTGCCGTTTAATGTGGGCCATTAAAAGCTTTTTGCGTGGGGTGAGGGGTGGGGTGGGGGGGGGGGGGGGGGGGGTAGGCCCGGAGGAGGTGTCAGAGACACGAGGATGAGAACAGGTATGATTAATGAATGGGTCACTATTCATTTCCTTTATGATTTTATGATTTACTTTGTGCATGTCGAATCATAAAGCCGTTGCAATCATTTGTGGCTAAATGGAGCGAGAGTGAGGGTGATATACAGACGTACCTGACGACGTCTCCACAAGCTCTAGCATAAAGAAGCAGGCTTCCATCGTGATTTACATACGAATATGATGATTGGTATTCATTTTCTAACATAGAGGATCTTAATCATAGTTACAGATGGTTTTATAGCGTCTACAAAAAATGTTTTGGGAGACTCATCTTACCTGATGATGTGAGCAAGACTGAAATTTACATTAAAATTTGCATACATGTACATTACTTGCATTTGTAGAAACTGACGTGATTAAATATTGCACATTACATATTACATACTATATACATAAATTAGGTGCAGATTATAGATGCAGATGCCTGTTTTTTTTTGGGGGGGGGGGGTCGATTGTTTTCTCTCTTTTTTGTCAATGGAGCGTGAATGATCCACATTGAAAAAAAAAATAACGAAAAAAGGAGTTAGCAAGCTTATCAGCAGCTCAGACAAAACAGAAAGGCTATAAAAAGAAAAAGCCATCTGACAGGAGCATTTTTGCTGAGTATTAGGATAAAAGAATGAAATCCGTTCATTCAAAAATTGCTAAACAATCCGTCTTTCATTAGGGGCTTGCTTAAGCTGTGCGGTCTGTTCATTAGTCTCTATAAAAAAATCCTCCCAAAAAAAAACAAAACAACACATTTCACAAGCGATACACTCATTAACAGACTGGACACGGTGATCCCCACACAAAAGCTCTTCCCCCCCCCCTTCTTTCTTTTTTTAAATTCATCCGAACTCTTGCGATGCAGCCAGCGGTAAAAGCCGCATTTGGTGACGGTTCAGAGGAAATGACCGCCGGTGGTTTAGGACAGTTGTTCGAAACGGCGGCCTCTGATTGGCTGAATCTGTCGGCTGGGTCAGACCAAAAACGTTTTTTTTTTTTTTTTCAAGCCATATCAGAGTGAAACCCGCGGTTAATCATGAGATCTATCAGATTATAAAGATAAGGGTTTTTTTTTTTTTTCTTTTTTTGGGGGGGTTTTGTTGTTTTAATTGGCATGCAGTTGTAGCTTTTTCCGTTAGTCGCTGTGGACGAAATTCAAAAATGTTATTTTATTTTTTTTCCGTGAAGCTGATTTGAAATCTGACGCTGACAATCTGACACTTCAAAACACCCCCCCATGTGTCCAGTGTCACGCTTATTTTATAAGCGAACGGAGATGACAGGTTTATGTTTTTCCTTATCGTTAAAGTTCGAAAGGAACATTTTGTGGCCAGGTGAGTTCGTGCATCCTGTGGAAACAGGCACGAGTGGAGCAGCTTATGACAATTTTTTGGTAAATTCTGAGAATTCAATCATCCTAACCACTCTTTGATCTTTCAGCACAGTGTAACACCCAAACACAGGCTGAGATAAACTCTGATTTTACAGATGATAACATATTAGAACAGAACATACATTTCCTATGCTTATATTATATCAGATGTTCTCTATCTCACTCTCTTTCTCTTTCTCTTTCTCCCTATGTATCTGTCTATCTCTGTCTCTCACTGTGGTTCAGATATGATCTGAAGCAATGAACAGACATACACAGCAGTTTTTGTAGATGTAAGAGATGAGGGGGGTTTTTTTGTTTGGTTTTTTTTTTGTTTTGTTTTTTTCAGATCATACGTGAGAATCCAGTATGGACTTTTGTTTGGCCAGACGTCTTCATCCGAGATGCAAAACCCTTCGTTTGACTCATCTCACGCCGGAGGTTCCCCCCTCATTTACATGACTCTTTCTGTTACTGTAGGAGCTGCGTGAGCATTAAAGATTCTTCACCTGTGGTTTATAACATGACTACTGCTTATGCAAAGCATCGTGCTTGGGGATTCAGTCTTGGTCAACTCTCCGAAACTCAAGATTAAAGTTCACCTTATAAAGAGCTCCAGCAAGTGCTTAGGGAACACAAATGAACCTAACACACACACACACACACACAAACACAATCATTCATTCATTAGGGTCGCTGAGGTTGTAGGATCAGTCAAAGGTCAGTTTAAGGAGTATTTAGTCTGTGTTCAGATGAAGAAAACCTGCCTATTGTTTTAACGGATCTTTTTTGGTCTCTCAAGAAATGTATGAGACTGAGCAGGATGACGGTCACTTTGTCTGATGGATCTGCACCTGACAGCAGATGTTACCAATGTTTGACTACGATGGGCTTTTTTTCCAGCCCAGAGCCATTCCCTTCGGGCTAAATCGCCTCTATACGTCCACGATAACGAGTGTGGGAGTGGCAAAACATTGAACACAAACGCGTTAAGGCGATAGACAGCAGTCTCGCGTGCAGAAAGAGTGTCACCCTTGGTTAGCGTTCAGCCCAGCCTATGAGCACAGTATAAAAATGAGCACTGGAGGCCTGTGTCTGCAGTTTTCTGTCAGAGGGTGTGTGTGTGTGTGGGGGGGGGGGGGGGGGGGGGGGGGTGTTGGTCCTGATATTCCTATTTGAACCCAACGACCCCTTCCAGTCTGCTGACGCACGGCAGTATCTGATCTGACTTTTACGCCAGACAGACTATTAACTGCCAACTCTATCTGCATAAACGTGTGTCTGCAAACCAATCGCAGCCCATCTTGTACCACAATCAATTTTACAAACTTGGAGATAATGGCTGAAGGGAAAAAAGGTCACGCAAAAAGGTCGCTGCGGAGCAGATAATTAGGCGGAGGAGATGGAAAGAGTTTGCACGTGGCTCCGACTCACAGACTGTCGTTTCTGATTCAGTCTATCCCGGCTGTTACCTTTCTTATCACCTGACATCCACCCCCCCCCCCACCCCACCCCCCCTCGCCCCCACCGGTTCCAATCGATCTCGTCCCGCCTGTTGGCCGGCCCAGCCGGCGGATCAAGGTTGCCGTGGAAACCTGGGGCAGCGTCGAGAAGGGGGAAAGAGTGAGTCATCTCATCCAATAAAAAGTCCAAACAAACAATGTGTACGTCAGGCGAGATGCAGACGGTTCCCTGGCTGTAAATGTCAAAAGCATTGTTTCCCTAGCAGCCAGAGAATGAGAGAGAGAGAGAGAGAGAGACCCAGACATGGGTTTCTGAGAGGAGAGCTCAGTGAGGTACTGCTGAGGTGTGTCTGGGAGATGTGGTAGGGTCAGGTCCTGGGTTTTATGGAACAACTGAGCAAGCTAATCATAGCAATGTGTGGGATACACAGACAACTGCCCCCCCCCACCCCCCCCCCCCACCCCCCAACCCCCAGACCCCCCCCCCCCCCCCCCCCCCCCCCCCCCCCCCCCCCCCCCCCCCCCCCCCCCCAGCGAGAATAATAACGTTCCCTTCGCAAAGAGAACATGATAACATGTTTGTTGTTTTTTTTTTTTTTTTTTTAAGTGTGCTGCTTTTATACTGATTACAATGCACAGCATGATACACACAGACACGTGGATGCACAGGCGCGCGCACACACACACACGCACACACACACACACACATACACACACGCATACAAACAAACACACACAAAGGCATTAGACGTATTGTCTTAAAAGGGCCTGTTCAGACGTTCTATAAGGAGGTCACATCTCACAGATACTCATGTTTAACAGTGGGCCTACATGATCGTCCCCTTGGAGATGTGATAAATGTTTGTGTGTCCTCTCTGCTCCTCTTCATAATGAGGTCACGTTGACATTGAAATGGTCCACTAACCCCTTTAAGACACCTTTTGCATATTCAGAAGTTCAAGGCAAAGAATTGTGCTTAGACATGCTGATTTCTGCCCTACTAACAGCGAACACACGCACACACACACACACACACTCACTATGTTCTCTCTCTCTCTGAGAGAGAAAAGAGAAAGAGAGAAAGAGAGAGAGAAAGAACGGAGTGAGTGTGTGAGTGTGAGTGTGTGTGTGTGTGTGTGTGTGTGTGTGTGTGCGTGTTCCCTGACACTCATACACTTTATCGCGCATCACAAAGCCTCTTGTCTGTCTGACTGGACTGTAGCCATGGCAATTAAGCCCCATTAATAACTTTCTCTTCAACTCACTACCCCCCAACCTCTCATCCTCCCTTCCTCTCCGCTCCTCTCCTCTCCTCTCCTCTCCCTCTCCTCTCCTCTCCTCTCCTCTCCTCTCCTCTCCTCTCCTCTCCTCTCCTCTCCTCTCCTCTATAACGTCCACACATCTCTCTCTCTTTCTCTTTGTCTCTCTCTTTTTGTCCCTCTCTCTTTGCCTCCCTCTCTCTCTCTGTCTCCCTCTGTTTATCTGTCTGTCTGTCTGTCTCTCTCTCGCTCTCTCTCTTTAATCTGTTCAGATGAAAGAGGGCAGAAACCTTAGCGTGCTCGTTCCAAAGAGAGGGTGGGTCAGCTTGTCAGACCGCAGTGAAATCCCCCTCATTAATTATTAACCAAGGTCAAATTTAATGGCTGGTTGACCCATTTTGCCATGTATAATTTATAGGGAGGAGTCAGAGAAGAGCAGTCAGTGACAGACAGGAAAAAGATGAACATTACAGATAGGAATATTGATCCATATCGGTCTCCTAGAAAACCGCTACCAAATAACAGCATTAGTTTTTTTCCTCTTGCAAAAAAAAAAAAAAAAGGAAATAATGACAGCATCAGTGAGGCGAAAAGAAAGATGGTTAGAGAAGTGCATCGACACAGGCTGAGATGAGTGGGTGAAACAGTACACGCGTCGAAAATGAAGCGATAAAACCAGGGATGCAGTGAAAGCAAAGTCAAAGCAAAATGTGAAGAACGTGAAGTAAAGAACAAAAAGAAAAGACCTCTTTAAAACCACGCATCTGTTAAAGCGGCAAAAGTAAAAAAAAAAAGAAAAAAAAAAGAAACTACGCGACATACATATTTCATCTTTGGCCCGTATGTTGGAGGGGTTAAAAAAAAAAGTTTAATTGTCTTAAATTTGCTACATCTCCAGGGTTTTAGAGAATTTGTGCCGCGTGTTTAGGGGAGTTTTATGCTTCTTTGTCGGTCAAATTACCGCGTTATTATGTACCGTGTACTCTCGCCAACGGGGAAAGACAGAGCAGGTCCGAAGAGCTCGAGAGATATCTATAACCAACTGGAACAAAGGGTATTGACTGTTTGTATGGGAAGAGAGTCCTTTTCATAAATAATAATCTCTCAGGTAATGAATGAGCTTGACAGAATTTGGTCCAGATATGGGAGAGGAAATTATTGAAACACAAAATGCTTTTAACGTCCTGAAAACCCCTCTCCCCTTTCATACCCGCCACAACTCCCTTGTTCCCTGAAATATCCAAAGTTTATCGAGTGATTTCATTTATCTCCATGTTGCGGTCGCCTTTTATGTCTTTTTATCTGAACAAACAACTCCAGTTGGTACAAACACTGGTAATGTTTAACCAAACGTGAAGCGTTTAAACAGGTGGAGGTGTCCCTGCGGCACTGGGTGTAGTATTCCCACCCCCACCCCCTCCCCTGTCACCGCTCACATTTCTCCATCTTTATCCAAAATGATATTACCTCACCACTTCCTCTGTTTCGTAAGGAATCACGGAGCCCAGAGAACATTTCAAAATTACTTTTATCAGCTGGATACAGTTAGTCTCTTTCACAACGATGCAAGCGATTTGATTGATTCATGGTCACCAAGTTCAACTGGTGACAACTTCCATTTAGGTACATCACCTTTAAATAGTACATGACCACATTCTGGAATATTCTATAATAAAGTACATTTTTAATGATTTGTTTTGAGGTTTTTTGTTTTTTTTTTTGGACAGATGTTCACTTTTACCTGAGACTTGTGTGTTGTAGGAGGGTATCAACGGAAGGATTTTGGCCTTGGCCAAATATGAGCTGACCCCAGTGACACAGTGTCATGTCTGTGTTTGTCTTGGCCTGTGGGGCTTGCTGATGGCATGCATGTCCCTGACGGACTGACGCCTGATAGACAGGCAGGGCAGGAAAGGCCTTGCAGGATAAGAGGAAGGTGAAGGATGGGGCAAATGCACACAGACTGTCTGTTCACACACACCCACACACACCCACACACACACAGACACACACGTACACGCATACACACACCCACACACACACACACACGCACACATGCATAAGCGCACACACAGACACAGACACAGACACACACACACACACACACACACACACACATAAACACACACACACACACACACACACACAGAACAAATTGCAAACACTCATTTAAATGCTTATGCACACACGTGCATGCACACACACACACACACACACACACACACTCTCCCTCCATTACTCATTTTAAATAAAACAGGAGGGAAGAGACCAGGCTAAAGTGTTTATTCAGGTTTCCAGGCTTGAGTAAGCATGAAGCTACAAATCAAACTGTTTGAAAACCTTTAAAATTGAATGTTATGAGTCATTCGATATATTCAGAGAATGAATGCAGAATAACACAGAATATAGAGTTAAGTTCATTTTGTTTCTGCTAAATTGTCCCTCATGAATTTTCGAGATATGAGTCTTGTATAAAGTCTCATAAAGTCTTAAGACTCACCTCTACAGCGCTGAAAAAAATGTAAGAATACTTAAGAATTTATATGAACAAAACATAGAGCAACAGTTGGTAAGTGCCACATAACTCATATAAATGATGACTCGGTGTACGATGTATGCAGTTCGAGGAGAATAACACATTTGCTTTATCTCTGGTCTATGATGGATGGTTTTTAGTCCTTTGGGCCAAACTCTGTGGGTGGGTCAGAATTTACAGTAAGCCAGAGATAATAACAGTAATCAGAGAGTTTCACCATACACTCAGGGAGGCTATGAGTCAGGCAGCGTGATTGACAGAAGCTTTTTGGGGTTTGTATAGGTTTGGATCCTCCGCCTGATTCATCTGAGGTCTGCTTGGTGGGTTTGTTTTGAAGTACTGAGGAATTTCTATGGTTTTTGCTCTTTGCTTTTTCCAATTTGAATTGCAAGTGAATTTACAAAACGTCCCAGCGGGCGAACAATAATCCTCTACAGTAAATTCCAAACACTTAACACCTAATCCTAAGTGTCCTTTTTTTTTTTATAATTTTAGTTTTTGTTTTTGTTGTTGTTTTTGTTTTGTTTTTTCAAAGTGCTGCTCTATGCAATAAGGTCTCTACATGCAGATATGAGCTGTGTATTTGTGTATTTGTTGCAAAGAAATTGTGCATCTATATGTTTGTATATCATATGTATATCTATATGCGTGTGAGTGATTGTTTGAATGTGTGTGTGTGTGTGTGTGTGTGTGTGTGTGAGAGAGAGAGAGAGAGAGAGTGATTGTATGTCTGTGTGCATGTGAATGAATGAAATGAATGAGTGAAATAGTTAATCGTCATCTCAACCCAATACACAGTACACAGTGGGATGAAATACATCCTCTGCATTTGACCCATCCTATACACACAGTACAGTGAGTCGTGAGCAGTGAACACACACACACTAGGAGCAGTGAGCACACACACAGTAGGAACAGTGAGCACACACACACTAGGAGCAGTGAGCACACACACACTAGAAGCAGTGAGCACACACGCACTAGGAACAGTGAGCACACACACACTAGGGGCAGTGAGCACACACACACTAGAAGCAGTGAGCACACACACACTAGGGGCAGTGAGCACACACACACTAGGAGCAGTGAGCACACACACACTAGGAGCAGTGAGCACACACACACTAGGAGCAGTGAGCAGTGAGCACACACACTAGGAGGCAGTGAGCACACACACACTAGGAGCAGTGAGCAGTGAGCACACACACTAGGAGCATTGAGCACACACACACTAGGAGCAGTGAGCAGTGAGCACACACACTAGGAGCAGTGAGCACACACACACTAGGAGCAGTGAGCACACACACACTAGGGGCAGTGAGCACACACACACTAGGAGCATTGAGCACACACACACTAGGAGCAGTGAGCAGTGAGCACACACACTAGGAGCAGTGAGCACACGCACACTAGGAGCAGTGAGCACACACACACTAGAAGAAGTGAGCACACACACACTAGGAGCAGTGAGCAGTGAGCACACACACACTAGGAGCAGTGAGCAGTGAGCACACACACACTAGGAGCAGTGAGCACACACACACACTAGGAGCATTGAGCAGTGAGCACACACACACTAGGAGCAGTGAGCACACACACACACTAGGAGCAGTGAGCAGTGAGCACACACACTAGGAGGCAGTGAGCACACACATTAGCAGGCAGTGGGCAGCTGTGTGCAGAGCAGCGGCTGTGGGACCAACTCCACTCCTTTAACCAGTGTTTTGGTCAAGGGCACTGACAGGAGTATTAACCCTAACATACATGTCTTTGATGGTCGGAGGAAACCGGAGCACCCGGCGGAAACCCACGCAAACACGGGGAGAATGTGCGTGTTTGCCTGGGTTTCCACCAGAACGGCCAGTAATCGAACCCGGCACTGAGCCACCATGCTGCCCAGAAAGGCATAGCTGGGTAAGCAGAGGATGGCTGTGTGTGTGTGCATGTGTCTGTTTGTATGTGTGCATGTGTGTGTGTGTGTATGTATTTGTGCGCGTGTGCGTGCGTGCGTGCATGTGTGTGTGTGTGCACGCATGTGTGTGTTTGTATGTGTGCGTGTGCGTGTGCGTGTGTGTGTGTGCATGTGTGTATGTTTGTGTGAGTGTGCATGTATGCTTACATGTGCGTGTGTGTGTGTGTGTATTTGTGCATGTGTATGTATGTGTGCATGTGAGTGTGTGTGTGTGTGTGCACACATGTGTGTGTTTGCATGTGTGCGTGCGTGTGTCTGTGCATGTGTATGTATGTGAGTGTATGTATATGTGTGTGTTTGTGTGTGTGCATGTATACTTACATGTGCATGTGCGTGTGTGTGTATTTGTGCATGTGTGTGTATGTGTGCATATGAGTGTGTGTGTGTGTGTGTGAGCGTGCGTGTGCGTGCATACTTACATGTAACCGTTCTGTAACGGTACCTGGAGCTGCAGCATTAGCTGAGCAGTGTGTTAATTGGTGTGGATTAGGGTTTGAGATGTTTTGTGCGTAATGTCTTTTTCGGCTCGTGTGGGGAGGTCATGCGCCCCGCCGCGTGCCGAAACTCACTTCGGCAGCCTCAGAAAGGCTTTGGGTGTGAGAAACACAGCAGCTGCATCAGTGGACAAGTCATCCCCAAATGCCCTGAAACCACCGCTCCCACCCGCCATCTCCCCTCTTCTCAGAACAAAAGATTCGTTAAAGAAAGGAAACGGTGACACGCGAAAAGGTGACAAAGCATTCTAATAATATCTCACCGCTCCCCGGACTGTGAGAAAATGTCTAAACATGAGGTGCTACAATTCTGTCTCTCTTATTTTATCTAAAAAAAAAAAACCCTCAGAGAGTCTGTCATAGACTCTGTTAGGTCTTAAACCATTCATTTAAACTTCCATGCTCAAAGTGTGCGTGTGCGTGAGTGTGTGTGTGTGTGTGTGTGTGTGTGTGTGTGTGTGTCTGTGTGTGTGTGTGCGCACGCCCCATGTGCGTGTATCTGTGTAATTTCACCTCTCTAAGTAGCGATGTAAGCGATTGATTTAAGTGCGTAATTGTGTTTGGAGTACTCTCACCTTTCTAAACGTTAATTAAGTTGTGTAATTGGGCTGTTAGGTTGTGCCACTCTAACCAAAAGCCTGTGGTCTACTAATTTAAGACATGCCAAAGGGCATAGCGAGATGGCGTAATGACTTTCCGAGAGTGAGCTTTAATACGCAGACGGGCTTTGGCAGAGGTACAAGTGTTTATTTAAGCTGTTGTTTTGCTAGGTACCCATGACGTAAGCCCGATCAAACTATATAGGTCAAATGTTAATCGGATGCAGCGTCACTGATAACGAGAATATGCATTATCATCATGTTTCATGTTCTTCACACATGTCTTGTCTCTGTCTTTATAAATA
This sequence comes from Chanos chanos, assembly GCF_902362185.1. NCBI lineage: Eukaryota > Metazoa > Chordata > Actinopteri > Gonorynchiformes > Chanidae > Chanos > Chanos chanos. The sequence goes on along the minus strand of NC_044497.1, from coordinate 7,154,173 downwards.
TCATAATGACCATATCATTTCATGCATATGCAGGTGATGAATTGACTTCTTTACAGTGAAGGTCTGAAAGGAGATTTGTCACACAGTTCCTAAAACTCTCCACCAATCAGTGCTCTCCATATACAGTAGCCACCCACTCAACTAGCCACGTCTGTCAGGTTCCCCAAATCCATGTCTACCCCATGCCCTCTGCTTTCTGCTTTCATGCATATTCCTGGGGATCTGCTCTCCAAACAGAGGGGTTTTAGACTCAAGCAATTTCAGGTCAAATAATGCTCTGCCTTCTTCACTGCCCCAAACCCCCTCCTCTAAACCAAAGTCTAAACTAAAGACTCTAAACTGAAGACTCTAAACTAAACTCTAAACTAAAGACTCTAAACTGAAGACTCTAAACTGAAGACTCTAAACTAAAGACTCTAAACTGAAGACTCTAAACTAAAGACTCTAAACTGAAGACTCTAAACTAAACTCTAAACTAAAGACTCTAAACTGAAGACTCTAAACTAAAGACTCTAAACTGAAGACTCTAAACTAAAGACTCTAAACTAAAGACTCTAAACTGAAGACTCTAAACTAAACTCTAAACTAAAGACTCTAAACTGAAGACTCTAAACTAAAGACTCTAAACTGAAGACTCTAAACCAAAGACTCTAAACTAAAGACTCTAAACTGAAGACTCTAAACTAAAGACTCTAAACTGAAGACTCTAAACTAAAGACTCTAAACTGAAGACTCTAAACTGAAGACTCTAAACTAAAGTCTAAACTAAAGACTCTAAACTAAAGACTCTAAACTGAAGACTCTAAACTGAAGACTGTCATTTTGTATATATTTACACATTATATCCCGCCGCAGACAACTGAAATGACTGTTATGCGGGTAGATTAAATGAAATGGACAACGCTGAGTTGTGAAACAATAAACAATAAGGTTGAAAGTGACTGATGACTCACGGGCCTCACCGAAGGCAATCCCAGTTAAAGGGAGATGAAGGGAGTATATGGTCATAAATGTTACAGATTTTATGGTGTCAGACATAGTAAAGAGAGCGGAGCAGACACGGCGTAAAAGGAGAGACTTCATAAGAAAAATAACTCATCTTCCGTATGACATCTCTGTGTCGCCTTTGCTTCATCTCATCATAAAAGCCACAGCTGTTACTTTCCATTAAACATCAAAAATACTGAACAAAAGCACTTACAATCTACCCTTCATCACTGCAGGTGTAAAACATGTAGCTACAAGAGCATTGTAAATGTCTTGCTTTGTTTATGTCCAATGCTGCAACTCTGCAAATGCCTACAGCACAGCCAACTGAAGCACCGAGGGAGTTTGATGTGTTCTGTGCTCTCTCTCTCTCTCTCTCTCTCTCTTTCTTTCTCTCTCTCTCTCCCTCTTTCCCTCTCTCTCTCTTTCTCTCTCCCTCTCCCTCTCTCTCTCTTTCGTTTATTATGTCTCTGTAGTTGTGTAGCTTCCAGAGGAACAATGTCAAGGACACAACACTGGAATGTCACGAGGGACCTTGGTGTAATGAAGGACTGTGATGTCATAAAGAAGAAAAAAAAAAAACCCCATTGAAATCTACTGAAAATTAAGCCTCAACGCTATAAACAACCATGAAACAATTTGAAGGGGTCAAAAAGAACTGAATCTTGATCAAAAACCAGGAGGAGGTAGAGCGTCTCCGTACCTCGACGGCCGACCCCGCTGCTGTTGTTTAGGGGACGTGCTGTATCCGTGAGGGTTTGGTCACATGACCACGAGGCTGTTAGTGCATGTGTAAGAGGATTGTGACAGATCCTCTCATGTCTCTGTCTGGGTGCTTTGACTTCACCCTACCTTACCTGACCAGTGCCACCCACCACAACCCAGACGCAAAAAACCACCACCTCCCAGAACCCCGTGGCTTGATGTGAAATAAGGATAGTAGTCTTTGAGTAAATTGCTATCTGCGTAAGCAGCAGATTAGGGATAAGCCTACTGTACTTACTGTAAAGACCAATTATATTTTTTTTACTGTGGTAATGTCAGTTTTATCAGGTCAAAACAACGTTCAAAGGATATAATTGATGACTTCACTAATGAATTGAAAATTGAACGATATGGAAATTCATTAATCCTGCTCCTAATTTCGGCCAGACGGAAAACCTGCACAGCAACAAACGTAAACACTTTGCTAATTTACCCTGCGATAAATTAACCAGGAAACTGTGGTCATTAAAATCAATCTGGTAAATAAAATTTACAACTGCCGTATTAACTTGATGCTCCCATTGTTCCCAAAGCCTGAGACATTCGCCGACGCCGAACAAAAAAAAGGCCCGGTCCATATGGAGCGGGCTGGGGTGGCACGTGAAGCCACGGTGCCATGTGTTTGAGACGGGAGAGCGGCAGATGGCACGAGGCCTGGCCAGGCTGTGAACGCCGGGCATCCAGAGAGGCATTCATGCCCCCTCCGCCCCGAAGCTGTCGTCACAGTCGAATGTTCGGCGGAGCAATGCAACGCAGTGGCAGCGTTCAAGGGCAGGAGTGCATTGTGGGAACTCGGACCGGCGGAGGACGCTGCTCCTCCGGTCCTGGTTTAGGTTCCGTCGCCATGACGACCAGGCAGCAACGTAGATGTAGTGAGGGTCGGAGAGACGTCTTGTTTCTTCGTTTATTTTGCACATAAACCGCTGCCTTGTGACATTACAGCATTACAGCAGATCTGATATCTGCAGCTGTACTTAGCTGGAAAGGAGCGTGAACATATGGATGACAGTAAAAACATGCCACATTCTTATGTGTGTGTGTGTGTGTGCATGTATGTATGTTTGGGTGGGGGTGGGGGGCAGCTGAGGAACAAAAAAAAAAAAACCCAAAGCTATGGACCTCTTCCCATATCCGGAGATGGGTTTGGACAGAGGCTAATTGATGCTTAGCCTTTTATAGTAGCTCTAAGAGAGAAAGTCTCACAGCTGGGATAAAAACCCATTAGTAAAATAACCACTCACTCTAGCTAACTCCCAACAACATTAAAAAAAAAAAAAAAGATAAAAAGCTACTGCAATCAATCAGAATTTGATACATTGGATGATCCCTTTGTTGGCTTCCATAATCAAACCCTTCCTATGTGCACCCACATCTGCCGTATTCAAACCCTCACCATCAGGATTACACGTTCGCAGATGGCGAATACACCAGTCCAATAAATAACCATATTGTCTATTGTTCAGGGCACTTCACACTTAATGCATACCAATCTCATGCTTAGCTTAGTGTGCCCTGAAGCGCTGGATTTGCGTCAAAGCCAACAACTTAATTAACCTCACAATTCGTGTAGAGAAAAAAAAAGAGGGGTCGGTCGAGTTTGAAGCTGCAATGTTTGTGCCGTTTCTAAGAATCGAAAAAAAAAAAAAGGTCCGCGTCATACAGAGACGAAACTTTGGGGATATACCGTCGCTGGTCCCGCTGACCTACCGTTTCCCAATCAAAGGCTTTGGTTTTGGGTCAGTTTATCTCTAACCAAACAAGTTCAAAAGAACCCGGAGCGAGGGAACAAACGCGGAAGGTCGGAGGGTCACTAAGCCTCATCAAACAATCTGTGGAAGATGTGCCCACGCGCTCATCGATTCGCCCGTTTGCTAAACTCGTGTGTCACCAGCCCTTCAGAGAGAGGGTCGCGCTGACCGCTGGAACTCCCAAGAGGCATTGATTGATCAGTCCTTGGCTTTAGAGACTACTAAGTATGCCTGGAGCCGTACTGAGATTCCCGTGTGGAAAAACAGTTTATCAACTTACTCCGTTCCTGCATAGGAAGACACCACGTTGTCATTTCACATTCAGAAGTGAAAAATCACCTGCTTGGTTATCGGCTGCGAGGTCACCAGACCAGTGTGATCAGCATTCAGCTTTTCCACAATGTCGCACATTTGATGAGAATCATTATCTCAGATCTACTGGATAAGAACTGGACTGTTGTGAATGGGCACAAAAAAAAACGAGGAAACTGGACTCTGACTGCACCGTAAACTAAATAGCAGCTCTTCTCATTCCGACAGAGACTAATCAAAGAAGGAGTTAATAACTGAGAGAGAGAGAGAGAGAGAGAGAGAGAGTAGAAGAGGAAGAGGAAGAGGAAGAGGAAGAACAGAAGACGTGGGGGAGATCAATAAACAGAATAGAGATGAGAGA